>NC_091197.1:0-17648 GCF_040958095.1 Procambarus clarkii | reverse complement strand
TACCAATTTAATTAAAGTTAATTGTAAATAATGCTTGAGATGGCTGAAGACTTTTTCGTACTTAGAAAAAACCTAAATTAAAACATAAAGAAGTTTATTGGTCCTGATTTAAGTTAAAGGAAAAGGGGCAAAGGTGGTGGGGGGGGGGGGAGGATACGGGATTTAGAGGTGGAATGAAGAGAGGGAACAGGGGGAGTGGTGCAGGTGAAACAGGGAGCAAGAGGGGGAACAGGGGGTGCTGTACAGGTGAAAACAGAGAGGAAGAGGGGGGAACAGGGGGAGTGGTGCAGATGAAACAGGGATGAAGAGGGAGAAACAGAGGGGAGTGGTGCAGGTGAAACAGGGATGAAGAGGGAGGAAACAGTGGGAGTGGTGCAGGTGAAACAGGGATGGGGATGGGGGAACAGGGGAGTGGTGCAGGTGAAACAGGGATGGGGATGGGGGAACAGGGGGAGTGGTGCAGGTGAAACAGGGATGGGGATCGGGGAACAGGGGGAGTGGTGCAGGTGAAACAGGGATGCAGAGGGAGAAACAGGGGGAGTGGTGCAGGTGAAACAGGGATTAAAGGTAAATTTATATAAGTAGATAGATGGATGTTACATTGATTGCTAAATATATACATTGACGGATAGACGGATGCATAGATGCATCCGTCTATCTGATGGATGGAAAGACATATGAGTAGATGGATGGATAGACAGAAGAGTTGATGCTCGGATAAATGGAATATAAATGTATATAATGATAAATGGTTGGTTTAATTGAAGATAAATTGATGGATTGACAGATATAAGTAGATAGATAGGTGGATCCATTGATGGATTCATTTGTGGTTATCTCTGAGGTTCTTCTTGAGATGATTTCGGGGCTTTAGTGTCCCCGCGGTTCGGTCCTCGACCAGGCCTCCACCACCAGGAAGCAGCCCGTGACAGCTGACTAACACCCAGGTACCTGTTTTACTGCAAGGTAACAGGGGCACAGGGTGAAAGAAACTCTGCCCATTGTTTCTCGGCGGCGCCCGGAATCGAACCGGGACCACAGGATCACAAGTCCAGTGTCCAGTGTGCTGTCCGCTTGGCCGACTGGCTCCCCGGTCGGAGGGGAGCCGGTGAACAGGCAAATCAGGTTAAAGAATATCGGTCGATTTGCTATTGCATCAACTGAGATTCGATATGGGACCATTAGGGTTATAACCAACGAACTCTCTCGTTTAGACGGTAGGCCTCCAGTGGTTGTGTGTGTGTGTGTGTGTGTGTGTGTGTTAGAGAGAAATAGATGTAGTAGATATAAAAAAAGGAAAAATACATATATTTGATAGGCGGGGTCCAAGAGCTAATAACTCGATTCTGCAGATACATATAGTAAATACAAGGAGAAAATAAATACACACACACACACACATTAATTGATAATGGACTGTTTGTGTGCGTATCCATGTGTACTATTGTCAAGACCGACAGACACGTGAAGCTATGTGTGTGTATGTGTACCTGTAATTGAACTGACATGTGTACGGTAATTATCTGTATGTGTCCATTTTAAAGGTACACATTAGTGAATGTGTATTTATGTAAATTGATTGACATATGTACGTGTGCGCGCGATTAGTGTTACTGTAATTAATATGGTTAACATTTATACGTTTGAATGACATAGTTTCCCATTATTGTCACATTTTTTGTTACATGTCTACTATTGTCAAGATGGACAGACACGTCCAGCTATGAGTGTTTATGTGTACCAGTAATTGAACTGACATGTGTACTGCAACTATCTGCGTGTGTCCATTTTAAAGGAATATATTAGTGAATGTTTATTTATGTAAATTGATTGGAATATGTATGTGGACGCTCGGTTAGTGTTACTGTAATTTATATGGTTAACGTTTGAATGACATAGTTTCCCCTCATTGTCACATTTTTTGTTACTATTTCGCTGTTCACTCTCACTCTCTCTGAATCCTGTGGACTAATTGTGCTCACGTGTGTTTGTGTAGGGAAGGGGAACAAGGAACATTAGGCTTTTCAAACCACTAATTTGCAACTATTTGCTAAGAAAACATTCAAATTATCATTTTAGTTTTAAAAGTACTCGGTTTCCTAAATACAAGTCAATAACACAGTACCTTAACCTCAGTCAGAAACACTTTCTTACTATATCTCGAAACGTTCATTTTGCCATCATATATATCTATCTTACAAAAAATAACCAATTGTAATTTCATAACTGCAAAACCCCCCCTCCCATCCAAAGCTTTCAAAGCCACCAAACATCATTCCTTTTCCTTAACCTCTCCCAATTATCTTTTGCACCAATTCACAAACTAGGGGTCTTTATAGCTGAGTGGACGTCGCTCTCGACTCGGAATCGTAAGCTCATTCGATCCCCCGGTGATGGAACAAACGGAAATCAGCAGAGTTTCTATCATTCTGATGCCCCTGTTACCTAGCAGTAAATGTACCTGGGCGTTAGACAGCTGCTACGGGCTTGCTTCCTGGGTTGTGTGTGTGTGGAATGTTTTTTATTAGTTAGTAATAATTGATTGATTGACAGTTGAGAAGGCGGACCGAAAGAGTAGAGGTCAACCCTCGCAAGCACAACTAGGTGAACACAACTAGATAAATACTAACCAACCACGATCTCGACAATCCATTACACACACAACCCCCCCCCTCCTCCTCCCCCCCCCCAACTCCCCAAATCGTTGTACCTAAGTCATAAAAAATTAAAAACAAATCAATTAATTCACCAAAAATACTAACTATAAATAAAAGAACCAAATTTGAGACATACAGCGACTCCAGCGTGGTCTAGAGTCGGAAAGAGAACGTGTTCTCATCTGATAGATGGCGATCGAGTCTGTCGGAACGGGTGTGTACTGCAGGGCACAAATATTTGTGTGTCCCCTCCTGCAGCTGCCTCTGTTTCGACAGGTTCCCTGGATAGCTGGAATTGGCCTGGCCCTTGGAAAGTGGGGAAGGGGTGAATCCGTTGGGCCCACGGATGGATACTCTTGGATCCATGGACATAGAGCAGGTCTATCACCTGGATTCGAACCCACGGTGGGAATAAGGGAGGAGAAGGAAGGGGGGGGGGGGGAAGGATGTTTCCTCTGGAACCAAACCTCACATAAACCCGGACACTCACCACACACCCTCACCCGAACACTCACAGGGGCACTCACACTCACACATACCCATATACTGTGATAAGGGAGACATCTGAGGGGACACAGATGGCCTCCTGGACCCACAGGTATAACCGGACACACACGCACCCGGACACTCACAGGGACACTCACACTCACACACACTCGCCCGGATACTCACAGGGATATACACACTCACACACAGACACACATCCATAGACACAAACTGTGATAAGGAGGACCATCTGAGGGGACACAGATGGCCTCCTGGACACCACAAGTATATATCAATATTTAATTTATTATTTATTATTTAAGTTTATTAAATAAGTAATCAAATTAGTGTGTTTAATAAATTATTATTTTATTAAATTATTAAATAATTATATTAATAAAACAAATTAAATTAAATTTAATAATTAAATATTTTTTATTTAATTTACAAATATGACAGATTTTTTAAATATATATATATATATATATATATATATATATATTATATATATATATATATATATATATATATATATATTATATATATATATACATGCGAACAAGCCTTAATGGTCCCCAGGACTATATGCAACTGAAAACTCACATGCCAGAAGTGACTCGAACCCATACTGCCAGGATCAATGCAACTGGTATGTACAGGACGCCTTAATCCGCTTGTGTCAATTTTAAAGGAATATATTAGTGAATATTTATTTATGTAAATTGATATAAATATATATATATATATATATATATATATATATATATATATATATATATATATATATATATATATATATATATATATATATATATATAAAGAGAATGTCTATGTAATAAGGCCACATGCTGGAGGCTGCAGCCATCCACAGATTTATTTTTAAAATTTATTCATTAATATATTATTAGGGCTTATTATTACTAAATCATGTATTTGTAGAGGGAATGGTCTGGGGTAGGGAACGGGCATAGGTTGGTCAGTGTTGACTTTAGCTAAAGGATTTAGGAATAATTATTATTCTTATCACTCCCCCCCCCCCCCTACCAATTTAATTAAAGTTAATTGTAAAATAATGCTTGAGATGGCTGAAGACTTTTTCGTACTTAGAAAAAACCTAAATTAAACACATAAAGAAGTTTATTGGTCCTGATTTAAGTTAAAGGAAAAGGGGCAAAGGTGGTGGGGGGGGGGGAGGATACGGGATTTAGAGGTGGAATGAAGAGAGGGAACAGGGGGAGTGGTGCAGGTGAAACAGGGAGCAAGAGGGGGGAACAGGGGGTGCTGTACAGGTGAAACAGAGAGGAAGAGGGGGGAACAGGGGGAGTGGTGCAGATGAAACAGGGATGAAGAGGGAGAAACAGAGGGGAGTGGTGCAGGTGAAACAGGGATGAAGAGGGAGGAACAGTGGGAGTGGTGCAGGTGAAACAGGGATGGGGATGGGGGAACAGGGGGAGTGGTGCAGGTGAAACAGGGATGGGGATGGGGGAACAGGGGGAGTGGTGCAGGTGAAACAGGGATGGGGATCGGGAACAGGGGGAGTGGTGCAGGTGAAACAGGGATGCAGAGGGAGAAACAGGGGGGAGTGGTGCAGGTGAAACAGGGATTAAAGGTAAATTTATATAAGTAGATAGATGGATGTTTACATTGATTGCTAAATATATACATTGACGGATAGACGGATGCATAGATGCATCCGTCTATCTGATGGATGGAAAGACATATGAGTAGATGGATGGATAGACAGAAGAGTTGATGCTCGGATAAATGGAATATAAATGTATATAATGATAAATGGTGGTTTTAATTGAAGATAAATTGATGGATTGACAGATATAAGTAGATAGATAGGTGGATCCATTGATGGATTCATTTGTGGTTATCTCTTGAGGTTCTTCTTGAGATGATTTCGGGGCTTTAGTGTCCCCGCGGTTCGGTCCTCGACCAGGCCTCCACCACCAGGAAGCAGCCCGTGACAGCTGACTAAACACCCAGGTACCTGTTTTACTGCAAAGGTAACAGGGGCCACAGGGTGAAAGAAACTCTGCCCATTGTTTCTCGGGCGGCGCCCCGGAATCGAACCCGGGACCACAGGATCACAAGTCCAGTGTCCAGTGTGCTGTCCGCTTGGCCGACTGGCTCCCCGGTCGGAGGGGACGCCGGTGAACAGGCAAATCAGGGTTAAAGAATATCGGTCGATTTGCTATTGCATCAACTGAGATTCGATATGGGACCATTAGGGTTATAACCAACGAACTCTCTCCGTTTAGACGGTAGGCCTCCAGTTTGTGTGTGTGTGTGTGTGTGTGTGTGTGTTAGAGAGAAATAGATGTAGTAGATATAAAAAAAGGAAAAACTACATATATTTGATAGGCGGGGTCCAAGAGCTAATAACTCGATTCTGCAGATACATATAGTAAATACAAGGAGAAAATAAATACACACACACACACACATTAATTGATAATGGACTGTTTGTGTGCGTATCCATGTGTACTATTGTCAAGACCGACAGACACGTGAAGCTATGTGTGTGTATGTGTACCTGTAATTGAACTGACATGTGTACGGTAATTATCTGTATGTGTCCATTTTAAAGGTACACATTAGTGAATGTGTATTTATGTAAATTGATTGACATATGTACGTGTGCGCGCGATTAGTGTTACTGTAATTAATATGGTTAACATTTATACGTTTGAATGACATAGTTTCCCATTATTGTCACATTTTTTGTTACATGTCTACTATTGTCAAGATGGACAGACACGTCCAGCTATGAGTGTTTATGTGTACCAGTAATTGAACTGACATGTGTACTGCAACTATCTGCGTGTGTCCATTTTAAAGGAATATATTAGTGAATGTTTATTTATGTAAATTGATTGGAATATGTATGTGGACGCTCGGTTAGTGTTACTGTAATTTATATGGTTAACGTTTGAATGACATAGTTTCCCCTCATTGTCACATTTTTTGTTACTATTTCGCTGTTCACTCTCACTCTCTCTGAATCCTGTGGACTAATTGTGCTCACGTGTGTTTGTGTAGGGAAGGGGAACCATAGGCTTTTCAAACAATAATTTGCAACTATTTGCTAAGAAACATTTCAAATTATCATTTTAGTTTCTAATAAGTACTCTTTTTCCTAACATACAAGTCAATCACACAGTACCTAACCTCAGTCAGAAACACTTTTCTTACTATATCTCGAAACGTCTTTTGCATATATATCCTATCTTAAAAAATTAACAATTTTAATTCATAACTGCCAACCCCCCTCCCATCCAAAGCTTTCAAAGCCACCAAACATCATTCCTTTTCCTTAACCTCTCCCAAATTATCTTTTGCACCAATTCACAAACTAGGGGTCTTTATAGCTGAGTGGACGTCGCTCTCGACTCGTAATCGTAGCTCATTCGATCCCCCGGTGATGGAACAAACGGAAATCAGCAGAGTTTCTATCATTCTGATGCCCCTGTTACCTAGCAGTAAATATGTACCTGGGCGTTAGACAGCTGCTACGGGCTGCTTCCTGGGTGTGTGTGTGTGGAATGTTTTTTATTAGTTAGTAATAATTGATTGATTGACAGTTGAGAGGCGGCCGAAAGAGTAGAGGTCAACCCTCGCAAGCACAACTAGGTGAACACAACTAGATAAATACTAACCAACCACGATCTCGACAATCCATTACACACACAACCCCCCCCCCTCCTCCTCCCCCCCCCCCAACTCCCCAAATCGTTGTACCTAAGTCAATAAAAAATTAAAACAAATCAATTAATTCACCAAAAATACTAACTATAAATAAAAGAACCAAATTTGAGACATACAGCGACTCCAGCGTGGTCTAGTCGGAAGAGAACGTGTTCTCATCTGGATAGATTGCGATCGAGTCTGTCGGAACGGGTGTGTAACTGCAGGGCACAAATATTTGTGTGTCCCCTCCTGCAGCTGCCTCTGTTTCGACAGGTTCCCTGGATAGCTGGAATTGGCCTGGCCCTTGGAAAGTGGGGAAGGGGTGAAATCCGTTGGGCCCACGGATGGATACCTTGGATCCATGGACCTAGAGCAGGTCTAATCACCTGGGATTCGAACCCACGGTGGGAATAAGGGAGGAGAAGGAAGGGGGGGGGGGGGAAGGATGTTTCCCTGGAACCAAACCTCACATAAACCCGGACACTCACACACACCCTCACCCGAACACTCACAGGGGCACTCACACTCACACATACCCATAGACTGTGATAAGGGAGACCATCTGAGGGGACACAGATGGCCTCCTGGACCCACAGGTATAACCGGACACACACGCACCCGGACACTCACAGGGACACTCACACTCACACACACTCGCCCGGATACTCACAGGGATATACACACTCACACACAGACACACATCCATAGACACAAACTGTGATAAGGGAGACCATCTGAGGGGACACAGATGGCCTCCTGGACACACAAGTATATATCAATATTTAATTTATTATTTATTATTTAAGTTTATTAAATAAGTAATCAAATTAGTGTGTTTTAATAAATTATTATTTTATTAAATTATTAAATAATTATATTAATAAAACAAATTAAATTAAATTTAATAATTAAATATTTTTTATTTAATTTACAAATATGACAGATTTTTTAAATATATATATATATATATATATATATATATATATATATATATATATATATATATATATATATATATATATATATATATATACATGCGAACAAGCCTTAATGGTCCCCAGGACTATATGCAACTGAAAACTCACATGCCAGAAGTGACTCGAACCCATACTGCCAGGATCAATGCAACTGGTATGTACAGGACGCCTTAATCCGCTTGTGTCAATTTTAAAGGAATATATTAGTGAATATTTATTTATGTAAATTGATATAATATATATATATATATATATATATATATATATATATATATATATATATATATATATATATATATATATATATATATATATATATATATATATATAAAGAGAATGTCTATGTAATAAGGCCACATGCTGGAGGCTGCAGCCATCCACAGATTTATTTTAAAATTTATTCATTAATATATTATTAGGGCTTATTATTACTAAATCATGTATTTGTAGAGGGAATGGTCTGGGGTAGGGAACGGGCATAGGTTGGTCAGTGTTGACTTTAGCTAAAGGATTTAGGAATAATTATTATTCTTATCACCCCCCCCCCCTACCAATTTAATTAAAGTTAATTGTAAAATAATGCTTGAGATGGCTGAAGACTTTTTCGTACTTAGAAAAAACCTAAATTAAACACATAAAGAAGTTTATTGGTCCTGATTTAAGTTAAAGGAAAAGGGGCAAAGGTGGTGGGGGGGGGAGGATACGGGATTTAGAGGTGGAATGAAGAGAGGGAACAGGGGGAGTGGTGCAGGTGAAACAGGGAGCAAGAGGGGGGAACAGGGGGTGCTGTACAGGTGAAACAGAGAGGAAGAGGGGGGAACAGGGGGAGTGGTGCAGATGAAACAGGGATGAAGAGGGAGAAACAGAGGGGAGTGGTGCAGGTGAAACAGGGATGAAGAGGGAGGAACAGTGGGAGTGGTGCAGGTGAAACAGGGATGGGGATGGGGGAACAGGGGGAGTGGTGCAGGTGAAACAGGGATGGGGATGGGGGAACAGGGGGAGTGGTGCAGGTGAAACAGGGATGGGGATCGGGGAACAGGGGGAGTGGTGCAGGTGAAACAGGGATGCAGAGGGAGAAACAGGGGGGAGTGGTGCAGGTGAAACAGGGATTAAAGGTAAATTTATATAAGTAGATAGATGGATGTTTACATTGATTGCTAAATATATACATTGACGGATAGACGGATGCATAGATGCATCCGTCTATCTGATGGATGGAAAGACATATGAGTAGATGGATGGATAGACAGAAGAGTTGATGCTCGGATAAATGGAATATAAATGTATATAATGATAAATGGTTGGTTTAATTGAAGATAAATTGATGGATTGACAGATATAAGTAGATAGATAGGTGGATCCATTGATGGATTCATTTGTGGTTATCTCTTGAGGTTCTTCTTGAGATGATTTCGGGGCTTTAGTGTCCCCGCGGTTCGGTCCTCGACCAGGCCTCCACCACCAGGAAGCAGCCCGTGACAGCTGACTAACACCCAGGTACCTGTTTTACTGCAAGGTAACAGGGGCACAGGGTGAAAGAAACTCTGCCCATTGTTTCTCGGCGGCGCCCGGAATCGAACCCGGGACCACAGGATCACAAGTCCAGTGTCCAGTGTGCTGTCCGCTTGGCCGACTGGCTCCCCGGTCGGAGGGGAGCCGGTGAACAGGCAAATCAGGTTAAAGAATATCGGTCGATTTGCTATTGCATCAACTGAGATTCGATATGGGACCATTAGGGTTATAACCAACGAACTCTCTCCGTTTAGACGGTAGGCCTCCAGTGTGTGTGTGTGTGTGTGTGTGTGTGTGTGTGTTAGAGAGAAATAGATGTAGTAGATATAAAAAAAGGAAAAATACATATATTTGATAGGCGGGGTCCAAGAGCTAATAACTCGATTCTGCAGATACATATAGTAAATACAAGGAGAAAATAAATACACACACACACACACATTAATTGATAATGGACTGTTTGTGTGCGTATCCATGTGTACTATTGTCAAGACCGACAGACACGTGAAGCTATGTGTGTGTATGTGTACCTGTAATTGAACTGACATGTGTACGGTAATTATCTGTATGTGTCCATTTTAAAGGTACACATTAGTGAATGTGTATTTATGTAAATTGATTGACATATGTACGTGTGCGCGCGATTAGTGTTACTGTAATTAATATGGTTAACATTTATACGTTTGAATGACATAGTTTCCCATTATTGTCACATTTTTTGTTACATGTCTACTATTGTCAAGATGGACAGACACGTCCAGCTATGAGTGTTTATGTGTACCAGTAATTGAACTGACATGTGTACTGCAACTATCTGCGTGTGTCCATTTTAAAGGAATATATTAGTGAATGTTTATTTATGTAAATTGATTGGAATATGTATGTGGACGCTCGGTTAGTGTTACTGTAATTTATATGGTTAACGTTTGAATGACATAGTTTCCCCTCATTGTCACATTTTTTGTTACTATTTCGCTGTTCACTCTCACTCTCTCTGAATCCTGTGGACTAATTGTGCTCACGTGTGTTTGTGTAGGGAAGGGGAACCATAGGCTTTTCAAACAATAATTTGCAACTATTTGCTAAGAAACATTTCAAATTATCATTTTAGTTTCTAATAAGTACTCTTTTTCCTAACATACAAGTCAATCACACAGTACCTAACCTCAGTCAGAAACACTTTTCTTACTATATCTCGAAACGTCTTTTGCATATATATCCTATCTTAAAAAATTAACAATTTTAATTCATAACTGCCAACCCCCCTCCCATCCAAAGCTTTCAAAGCCACCAAACATCATTCCTTTTCCTTAACCTCTCCCAAATTATCTTTTGCACCAATTCACAAACTAGGGGTCTTTATAGCTGAGTGGACGTCGCTCTCGACTCGTAATCGTAGCTCATTCGATCCCCCGGTGATGGAACAAACGGAAATCAGCAGAGTTTCTATCATTCTGATGCCCCTGTTACCTAGCAGTAAATATGTACCTGGGCGTTAGACAGCTGCTACGGGCTGCTTCCTGGGTGTGTGTGTGTGGAATGTTTTTTATTAGTTAGTAATAATTGATTGATTGACAGTTGAGAGGCGGCCGAAAGAGTAGAGGTCAACCCTCGCAAGCACAACTAGGTGAACACAACTAGATAAATACTAACCAACCACGATCTCGACAATCCATTACACACACAACCCCCCCCCCTCCTCCTCCCCCCCCCCAACTCCCCAAATCGTTGTACCTAAGTCAATAAAAAATTAAAACAAATCAATTAATTCACCAAAAATACTAACTATAAATAAAAGAACCAAATTTGAGACATACAGCGACTCCAGCGTGGTCTAGTCGGAAGAGAACGTGTTCTCATCTGGATAGATTGCGATCGAGTCTGTCGGAACGGGTGTGTAACTGCAGGGCACAAATATTTGTGTGTCCCCTCCTGCAGCTGCCTCTGTTTCGACAGGTTCCCTGGATAGCTGGAATTGGCCTGGCCCTTGGAAAGTGGGGAAGGGGTGAAATCCGTTGGGCCCACGGATGGATACCTTGGATCCATGGACCTAGAGCAGGTCTAATCACCTGGGATTCGAACCCACGGTGGGAATAAGGGAGGAGAAGGAAGGGGGGGGGGGAAGGATGTTTCCCTGGAACCAAACCTCACATAAACCCGGACACTCACACACACCCTCACCCGAACACTCACAGGGGCACTCACACTCACACATACCCATAGACTGTGATAAGGGAGACCATCTGAGGGGACACAGATGGCCTCCTGGACCCACAGGTATAACCGGACACACACGCACCCGGACACTCACAGGGACACTCACACTCACACACACTCGCCCGGATACTCACAGGGATATACACACTCACACACAGACACACATCCATAGACACAAACTGTGATAAGGGAGACCATCTGAGGGGACACAGATGGCCTCCTGGACACACAAGTATATATCAATATTTAATTTATTATTTATTATTTAAGTTTATTAAATAAGTAATCAAATTAGTGTGTTTTAATAAATTATTATTTTATTAAATTATTAAATAATTATATTAATAAAACAAATTAAATTAAATTTAATAATTAAATATTTTATTTAATTTACAAATATGACAGATTTTTAAATATATATATATATATATATATATATATATATATATATATATATATATATATATATATATATATATATATATATATATATATATATATATACATGCGAACAAGCCTTAATGGTCCCCAGGACTATATGCAACTGAAAACTCACATGCCAGAAGTGACTCGAACCCATACTGCCAGGATCAATGCAACTGGTATGTACAGGACGCCTTAATCCGCTTGTGTCAATTTTAAAGGAATATATTAGTGAATATTTATTTATGTAAATTGATATAATATATATATATATATATATATATATATATATATATATATATATATATATATATATATATATATATATATATATATATATATATATATATAAAGAGAATGTCTATGTAATAAGGCCACATGCTGGAGGCTGCAGCCATCCACAGATTTATTTTAAAATTTATTCATTAATATATTATTAGGGCTTATTATTACTAAATCATGTATTTGTAGAGGGAATGGTCTGGGGTAGGGAACGGGCATAGGTTGGTCAGTGTTGACTTTAGCTAAAGGATTTAGGAATAATTATTATTCTTATCACTCCCCCCCCCCTACCAATTTAATTAAAGTTAATTGTAAAATAATGCTTGAGATGGCTGAAGACTTTTTCGTACTTAGAAAAAACCTAAATTAAACACATAAAGAAGTTTATTGGTCCTGATTTAAGTTAAAGGAAAAGGGGCAAAGGTGGTGGGGGGGGGGGAGGATACGGGATTTAGAGGTGGAATGAAGAGAGGGAACAGGGGGAGTGGTGCAGGTGAAACAGGGAGCAAGAGGGGGGAACAGGGGGTGCTGTACAGGTGAAACAGAGAGGAAGAGGGGGGAACAGGGGGAGTGGTGCAGATGAAACAGGGATGAAGAGGGAGAAACAGAGGGGAGTGGTGCAGGTGAAACAGGGATGAAGAGGGAGGAACAGTGGGAGTGGTGCAGGTGAAACAGGGATGGGGATGGGGGAACAGGGGGAGTGGTGCAGGTGAAACAGGGATGGGGATGGGGGAACAGGGGGAGTGGTGCAGGTGAAACAGGGATGGGGATCGGGGAACAGGGGGAGTGGTGCAGGTGAAACAGGGATGCAGAGGGAGAAACAGGGGGGAGTGGTGCAGGTGAAACAGGGATTAAAGGTGTAAATTTATATAAGTAGATAGATGGATGTTTACATTGATTGCTAAATATATACATTGACGGATAGACGGATGCATAGATGCATCCGTCTATCTGATGGATGGAAAGACATATGAGTAGATGGATGGATAGACAGAAGAGTTGATGCTCGGATAAATGGAATATAAATGTATATAATGATAAATGGTTGGTTTAATTGAAGATAAATTGATGGATTGACAGATATAAGTAGATAGATAGGTGGATCCATTGATGGATTCATTTGTGGTTATCTCTTGAGGTTCTTCTTGAGATGATTTCGGGGCTTTAGTGTCCCCGCGGTTCGGTCCTCGACCAGGCCTCCACCACCAGGAAGCAGCCCGTGACAGCTGACTAACACCCAGGTACCTGTTTTACTGCAAGGTAACAGGGGCACAGGGTGAAAGAAACTCTGCCCATTGTTTCTCGGCGGCGCCCGGAATCGAACCCGGGACCACAGGATCACAAGTCCAGTGTCCAGTGTGCTGTCCGCTTGGCCGACTGGCTCCCCGGTCGGAGGGGAGCCGGTGAACAGGCAAATCAGGTTAAAGAATATCGGTCGATTTGCTATTGCATCAACTGAGATTCGATATGGGACCATTAGGGTTATAACCAACGAACTCTCTCCGTTTAGACGGTAGGCCTCCAGTTTGTGTGTGTGTGTGTGTGTGTGTGTGTGTTAGAGAGAAATAGATGTAGTAGATATAAAAAAAGGAAAAATACATATATTTGATAGGCGGGGTCCAAGAGCTAATAACTCGATTCTGCAGATACATATAGTAAATACAAGGAGAAAATAAATACACACACACACACACATTAATTGATAATGGACTGTTTGTGTGCGTATCCATGTGTACTATTGTCAAGACCGACAGACACGTGAAGCTATGTGTGTGTATGTGTACCTGTAATTGAACTGACATGTGTACGGTAATTATCTGTATGTGTCCATTTTAAAGGTACACATTAGTGAATGTGTATTTATGTAAATTGATTGACATATGTACGTGTGCGCGCGATTAGTGTTACTGTAATTAATATGGTTAACATTTATACGTTTGAATGACATAGTTTCCCATTATTGTCACATTTTTTGTTACATGTCTACTATTGTCAAGATGGACAGACACGTCCAGCTATGAGTGTTTATGTGTACCAGTAATTGAACTGACATGTGTACTGCAACTATCTGCGTGTGTCCATTTTAAAGGAATATATTAGTGAATGTTTATTTATGTAAATTGATTGGAATATGTATGTGGACGCTCGGTTAGTGTTACTGTAATTTATATGGTTAACGTTTGAATGACATAGTTTCCCCTCATTGTCACATTTTTTGTTACTATTTCGCTGTTCACTCTCACTCTCTCTGAATCCTGTGGACTAATTGTGCTCACGTGTGTTTGTGTAGGGAAGGGGAACCATAGGCTTTTCAAACAATAATTTGCAACTATTTGCTAAGAAACATTTCAAATTATCATTTTAGTTTCTAATAAGTACTCTTTTTCCTAACATACAAGTCAATCACACAGTACCTAACCTCAGTCAGAAACACTTTTCTTACTATATCTCGAAACGTCTTTTGCATATATATCCTATCTTAAAAAATTAACAATTTTAATTCATAACTGCCAACCCCCCTCCCATCCAAAGCTTTCAAAGCCACCAAACATCATTCCTTTTCCTTAACCTCTCCCAAATTATCTTTTGCACCAATTCACAAACTAGGGGTCTTTATAGCTGAGTGGACGTCGCTCTCGACTCGTAATCGTAGCTCATTCGATCCCCCGGTGATGGAACAAACGGAAATCAGCAGAGTTTCTATCATTCTGATGCCCCTGTTACCTAGCAGTAAATATGTACCTGGGCGTTAGACAGCTGCTACGGGCTGCTTCCTGGGTGTGTGTGTGTGGAATGTTTTTTATTAGTTAGTAATAATTGATTGATTGACAGTTGAGAGGCGGACCGAAAGAGTAGAGGTCAACCCTCGCAAGCACAACTAGGTGAACACAACTAGATAAATACTAACCAACCACGATCTCGACAATCCATTACACACACAACCCCCCCCCCCTCCTCCTCCCCCCCCCCCAACTCCCCAAATCGTTGTACCTAAGTCAATAAAAAATTAAAACAAATCAATTAATTCACCAAAAATACTAACTATAAATAAAAGAACCAAATTTGAGACATACAGCGACTCCCAGCGTGGTCTAGTCGGAAGAGAACGTGTTCTCATCTGGATAGATTGCGATCGAGTCTGTCGGAACGGGTGTGTAACTGCAGGGCACAAATATTTGTGTGTCCCCTCCTGCAGCTGCCTCTGTTTCGACAGGTTCCCTGGATAGCTGGAATTGGCCTGGCCCTTGGAAAGTGGGGAAGGGGTGAAATCCGTTGGGCCCACGGATGGATACCTTGGATCCATGGACCTAGAGCAGGTCTAATCACCTGGGATTCGAACCCACGGTGGGAATAAGGGAGGAGAAGGAAGGGGGGGGGGGGAAGGAGGATGTTTCCCTGGAACCAAAACCTCACATAAACCCGGACACTCACACACACCCTCACCCGAAACACTCACAGGGGCACTCACACTCACACATAACCCATAGACTGTGATAAGGGAACCATCTGAGGGGACCCAGATGGCCTCCTGGACCCACAGGTATAACCGGACACACACGCACCCGGACACTCACAGGGACACTCACACTCACACACACTCGCCCGGATACTCACAGGGATATACACACTCACACACAGACACACATCCATAGACACAAACTGTGATAAGGGAGACCATCTGAGGGGACACAGATGGCCTCCTGGACACACAAGTATATATCAATATTTAATTTATTATTTATTATTTAAGTTTATTAAATAAGTAATCAAATTAGTGTGTTTTAATAAATTATTATTTTATTAAATTATTAAATAATTATATTAATAAAACAAATTAAATTAAATTTAATAATTAAATATTTTTTATTTAATTTACAAATATGACAGATTTTTTAAATATATATATATATATATATATATATATATATATATATATATATATATATATATATATATTATATATATATATATACATGCGAACAAGCCTTAATGGTCCCCAGGACTATATGCAACTGAAAACTCACATGCCAGAAGTGACTCGAACCCATACTGCCAGGATCAATGCAACTGGTATGTACAGGACGCCTTAATCCGCTTGTGTCAATTTTAAAGGAATATATTAGTGAATATTTATTTATGTAAATTGATATAAATATATATATATATATATATATATATATATATATATATATATATATATATATATATATATATATATATATATATAAAGAGAATGTCTATGTAATAAGGCCACATGCTGGAGGCTGCAGCCATCCACAGATTTATTTTAAAATTTATTCATTAATATATTATTAGGGCTTATTATTACTAAATCATGTATTTGTAGAGGGAATGGTCTGGGGTAGGGAACGGGCATAGGTTGGTCAGTGTTGACTTTAGCTAAAGGATTTAGGAATAATTATTATTCTTATCACTCCCCCCCCCCTACCAATTTAATTAAAGTTAATTGTAAAATAATGCTTGAGATGGCTGAAGACTTTTTCGTACTTAGAAAAAACCTAAATTAAACACATAAAGAAGTTTATTGGTCCTGATTTAAGTTAAAGGAAAAGGGGCAAAGGTGGTGGGGGGGGGGAGGATACGGGATTTAGAGGTGGAATGAAGAGAGGGAACAGGGGGAGTGGTGCAGGTGAAACAGGGAGCAAGAGGGGGGAACAGGGGGTGCTGTACAGGTGAAACAGAGAGGAAGAGGGGGGAACAGGGGGAGTGGTGCAGATGAAACAGGGATGAAGAGGGAGAAACAGAGGGGAGTGGTGCAGGTGAAACAGGGATGAAGAGGGAGGAACAGTGGGAGTGGTGCAGGTGAAACAGGGATGGGGATGGGGGAACAGGGGGAGTGGTGCAGGTGAAACAGGGATGGGGATGGGGGAACAGGGGGAGTGGTGCAGGTGAAACAGGGATGGGGATCGGGGAACAGGGGGAGTGGTGCAGGTGAAACAGGGATGAAGAGGGAGAAACAGGGGGAGTGGTGCAGGTGAAACAGGGATTAAAGGTAAATTTATATAAGTAGATAGATGGATGTTTACATTGATTGCTAAATATATACATTGACGGATAGACGGATGCATAGATGCATCCGTCTATCTGATGGATGGAAAGACATATGAGTAGATGGATGGATAGACAGAAGAGTTGATGCTCGGATAAATGGAATATAAATGTATATAATGATAAATGGTTGGTTTAATTGAAGATAAATTGATGGATTGACAGATATAAGTAGATAGATAGGTGGATCCATTGATGGATTCATTTGTGGTTATCTCTTGAGGTTCTTCTTGAGATGATTTCGGGGCTTTAGTGTCCCCGCGGTTCGGTCCTCGACCAGGCCTCCACCACCAGGAAGCAGCCCGTGACAGCTGACTAACACCCAGGT
>NC_091196.1:37868899-37914502 GCF_040958095.1 Procambarus clarkii | reverse complement strand
GAGTGTCAGGTATATTACATGACCTAGAGTGAGTGTCAGGTATACTACAGTACCAAGAGTGAGTGTCAGGTATACTACAGTACCCAGAGTGAGTGTCAGGAAGTGTAGTGAAGATGGTTACTGTGATGACGACAGTATATAGTGAAGATGGTTGCTGTGATGAAGACTGTGTATAGTGAAGATGGTTACAGTGGTGAAGACTGTGTGTAGTGAAGATGGTTACTGTGATGAAGACAGTGTATAGTGAAGATGGTTTCTGTGATGAAGACTGTGTGTAGTGAAGATGGTTACTGTGATGAAGACTGTGTATAGTGAAGATGGTTACTGTGATGAAGACAGTGTATAGTGAAGATGGTTACTGTGATGAAGGCTGTGTATAGTGAAGATGGTTACTGTGATATAGACTGTGTGTAGTGAAGATAGTTACTGTGATGAAGACTGTGTGTAGTGAAGATGGTTACTGTGATGAAGACAGTGTGTAGTGAAGATGGTTACTGTGATGAAGACTGTGTATAGTGAAGATGGTTACTGTGATGAAGGCTGTGTATAGTTAAGATGGTTACTGTGATGAAGACTGTGTGTAGTGAAGATAGTTACTGTGATGAAGACTGTGTGTAGTGAAGATAGTTACTGTGATGAAGACTGTGTATAGTGAAGATGGTTACTGTGATGAAGACTGTGTATAGTGAAGATGGTTACTGTGATGAAGACAGTGTGTAGTGAAGAGGGTTACTGTGATGAAACTGTGTATAGTGAAGATGGTTACTGTGATGAAGATGGTTACTGTGATGAAGACAGTGTATAGTGAAGATGGTTACAGTGATGAAGACTGTGTGTAGTGAAGATTTGACCTACATCACCCGAACACAGGATACTCCATCTTGTTTAATGTATATTACACACACACACACACACACACACACACACACACACACACACACACACACACATACAGTACCGCACATGAGACTGCTATACAAACTTGAGAGGCAGGTAGGAGCATGCGGAAAGGCCCTAGTATAGGTGAAGAACTACCTAACAGGAAGGAGCCAGAGGGTAATGGTAAGGGCGAGAAGTCGGACTGGCGAACAGTAACAAGTGGAGTACCTGAAGAGGGAGTACACTCCCTCCGGGTACTGTAGTATACCTGACACTCACTCTGGGTACTGTAGTATACCTGACACTCACTCTGGGTACTGTAGTATAAGTGACACTCACTCTGGGTCCTGTAGTATACCTGACACTCACTCTGGGTCCTGTAGTATACCTGGGTCCGGTAGTATACCTGTAGTATATCATCACAGTAACCCATCTTCACTATACACAGTCTTCATCACAGTAACCATCTTCCATGCTTAAGAGAGGGAAGCAGAGGCTCAAGTGAGGGGATGCAGAGGCACAAGAGAGGAATGCAGAGGCTCTTGAGAGTGATGCAGAGGCTCAAGAGAGGGATGCATAGGCTTAAGATAGTGATGCAAAGGCTCAAGAGAGGGATGCAGGAGAGAATATGCAGGATGCATATTAGTCTCTGCATAACTCTTTTTAGCCTCTGCATCACTCTCTTCAGCCTCTGCATCACTCTCTTCGGCCTCTGCATCACTCTCTTGAGCCTCTGCAACACTCTCTTCAGCCTCTGCATCACACTCTTAAGCCTCTGCATCACTCTCTTTGGCCTCTGCATCACTCTCTTAAGCCTCTGCTTCCTTTTCTTGATCCTCTGCATCACTCTCATGAGCCTCTGGATCCCTCTCATAAGCCTCTGCATCACTCTCTTGAGCCTCTGCATCCCTCTCTTAAGCCTCTGCATCACACTTTTGAGAGTAATTTTTAATTCTAATGAAAACACATTGATTTTTATCATTTGTATTGGAAACAACATTGTCATATGTCTTTTCTTGGATCTAAATAATACGAAACCTCGCTCTATGATTTGAAGTTAAAACCCTCAAATTTGGTAAAATAGTGACTTTTGTTTACGTTTTTTATGAAGTGTGATTTTACGTAAATTTATTCGTTTTTACCAATATTTCGATACTACTTCATATTTTCCTACGATAGGTGATTTAGCCTTCATATCTCAGAATTTCGCAAATTTTGCATTTTTAAGAAAGTTTCTTGCATTTTGTTTCGTACTAAAAATCATCGAATTTAGCAATATTCTGACGTTTATCATCCCCATTTCCTTTATGTGATTTAAACAAAATATCATCGAATTAGGCAATATTTTGCCATTTTTCCACGTTTTTGAGAATTTTCAGTTTATTGGTATTAATTCATTAAATATACGATAAAAATCATGCAAACACATAATTGATTAGATATTAACCTTAAATACTTCATTTTCAATCATCTATTTGTTTCTCGTTAAAATACTGAGTAAGATATTGAAAAGGGGAGAAGTTCTGTTTTTATTGCATATATCGACGTTTCAGCCGGAATAGAGCCGTTTTACGTGTACATCTTCCATCGGTAATATAAGAGGAAAATCAGGAACATTTTAGTTAATTCTAATGAAAACACATTGATTTTTTTCATTTGTATTGGAAACAACATTGTCATATGTCTTTTTCTTCGATCTAAATAATACGAAACCTCGCTCTATGATTCGAAGTTAAAATCCTCAAATTTGGTATAATAGTGACTTTTTTCACGTTTTTCATGATATTACGTATATTTATTCATTTTTTACCAATATTTCGATAATATTTCATGTAGTATCACGATATGTGATTTTGCCTTCAAATCTAAGAATTTCGCATAATATTGCATTTTAAGCAAGTTTTTTTGAATTTTGTTTCGCACTAAAAATCATTAAATTTAGTAATATTTTGACTTTTATCATCCCCCTTTTCCTTTATGTGATATAAACAAAATATCATCGAATTAGGCAATATTTTGCTGTTTATCCACGTTTTTGTGAATTTTCAGTTTATTGTTATTAATTCAATAAATATACGATAAAAATGATGCAAACACATAATTGATTAGAAATTAACCTTAAATACTTTATTTTCAATCATCTATTTGTTTCTCGTTAAAATACTGAATAAGATATTGAAAAGGGGAGAAGTTCGATTTTAATGCATATATCGACGTTTCAGCCGGAATGGAGCGGTTTTACGTGTAATACTTCCATCGGTAATATAAACGGAAAATCAGGAACCTTTTAGTTAATTCTAATGAAAACACATTGATTTTTATCATTTGTATTGGAAACAACATTGTCATATGTCTTTTCTTGGATCTAAATAATACGAAACCTCGCTCTATGATTTGAAGTTAAAACCCTCAAATATGGTAAAATATTGACTTTTTTTTACGTTTTTTATGAAGTGTGATTTTACGTAAATTTATTCGTTTTACCAATATTTCGATACTACTTCATATTTTCTCATGATATGTGATTTGGCCTTCATATCACAGAATTTCGCAAATTTTGCATTTTTAAGAATGTTTCTTGCATTTTGTTTCGTACTAAAAATCATAGAATTTAGCAATATTTTGACGTTTATCATCCCCATTTCCTTTATGTGATTTAAACAAAATATCATCGAATTAGGCAATATTTTGCCATTTTTCCACGTTTTTGAGAATTTTCAGTTTATTGGTATTAATTCATTAAATATACGATAAAATCATGCAAACACATAATTGATTAGATATTAACCTTAAATACTTCATTTTCAATCATCTATTTGTTTCTCGTTAAAATACTGAGTAAGATATTGAAAAGGGGAGAAGTTCTGTTTTTATTGCATATATCGACGTTTCAGCCGGAATAGAGCGGTTTTACGTGTACATCTTCCATCGGTAATATAAGAGGAAAATCAGGAACATTTAGTTAATTCTAATGAAAACACATTGATTTTTTTCATTTGTATTGGAAACAACATTGTCATATGTCTTTTCTTCGATCTAAATAATACGAAACCTCGCTCTATGATTCGAAGTTAAAATCCTCAAATTTGGTATATTAGTGACTTTTTTCACGTTTTTCATGATATTACGTATATTTATTAATTTTTACCAATATTTCGATAATATTTCATGTAGTATCACGATATGTGATTTTGCCTTCAAATCTAAGAATTTCGCATAATATTGCATTTTAAGCAAGTTTTCTTGCATTTTGTTTCGTACTAAAAATCATCGAAATCAGCAATATTTTGACGTTTATCATCCCCTTTTTCTTTATGTTATATAAACAAAATATTATGAAATTAGGCAATATTTTGCTGTTTTTCCACGTTTTGTGAATTTTCAGTTTATTGCTATTAATTCATTAAATATACGATAAAAATTATGCAAAACACATAATTGATTAGAAATTAACCTTAAACACTTCATTTTCAATCAACTATTTGTTTCTCGTTAAAATACTGAGTAAGATATTGAAAAGGGGAGAAGTTCTGTTTTTATTGCATATATCGACGTTTCAGCCGGATTAGAGGAGCTTTACGTGTACATCTTCCATCGGTAATATAAACGGAAAATCAGGAACATTTTAGTTAATTTTAATGAAAACACATTGATTTTTATCATTTGTATTTGAAACAACATTGTCATATGTCTTTTCTTGGATCTAAATAATACGAAACCTCGGTCTATGATTTGAAGTTAAAAATCCTTATATATGGTAATATTGTGACTTTTTTCACGTTATTCATGTAGTGTGATTTTACGTATATATATTCGTTTTTACCAATATTTCGATACTACTTCATGTTTTCTCACGATATGTGATTTGGCCTTCAAATCTCAGAATTTCGCATATTTTGCATTTTAAGCAAGTTTCCTTGATTCTTGTTTTGTACTAAAAATCATCGAATTTATCAATATTTTGACCTTTATCATCCCCTTTTCCTTTATGTGATTTAAACAAAATATCATCGAATTAGGCCGTTTTTTCCACGTTTTTTTTTAATTTTCAGTTTATTGTTATTAATTCATTAAATATACGATAAAAATGATGCAAACACATAATTGATCAGAAAATAACCTTATATACTTCATTTTCAATCATCTATTTGTTTCTCGTTAAAATACTGAGTAAGATATTGAAAAGGGAAGAAGTTCTGTTTTTATTGCATATATCGACGTTTCAGCCGGAGTAGAACGGTTTTACGTGAACATCTTCCATCGGTAATATAAACCGAAAATCAGGAACATTTTAGTTAATTTTAATGAAAACACATTGATTTTTATCATTTGTATTGGAAGCAACATCTTTAATCGTCTTTTCTAGGGTCTAAAAAATACGAAACGTCGCTCTATGATTCGAAGTTAAAATCCTCAAATTTGGTATAATAATGACTTTTTTCACGTTTTCATGTAGTTTGATATTACGTAAATATATTCATTTTTACCAATATTTCGATACTATTTCATGTAGTATCACGATATGTGATTTGGCCTTCAAATCTCAGATTTTCGCATAATATTGCATTTTAAGCAAGTTTTCTTGCATTTTGTTTCGTACTAAAAATCATCGAAATCAGCAATATTTTGACGTTTATCATCCCCTTTTCCTTTATGTGATATAAACAAAATATCTTCGAATTAGGCAATATTTTGCTGTTTTTCCACGTTTTTTGTGAACTTTCAGTTTATTGCTATTAATTCATTAAATATACGATAAAAATAATGCAAACACATAATTGATTAGAAATTAACCTTAAACACTTCATTTTCAATCAACTATTTGTTTCTCGTTAAAATACTGAGTAAGATATTGAAAAGGGGAGAAGTTCTGTTTTTATTGCATATATCGACGTTTCAGCCGGATTAGAACGGTTTTACGTGTACATCTTCCATCGGTAATATAAACCGAAAATCAGGAACATTTTAGTTAATTTTAATGAAAACACGTAAATTTTTATCATTTGTATTGGAAGCAACATCTTTATACGTCTTTTCTAGGGTCTAAAAATACGAAACGTCGCTCTATGATTCGAAGTTAAAATCCTCAAATTTGGTATAATAATGACTTTTTTCACGTTTTTTCATGTAGTTTGATATTACGTAAATATATTCATTTTAGCAGAAAAGGAGAGAAGCAAGGGGGTCACCCTGTTGGACGCCTTCTCGCGAGTCAATTTCATGTTCGCCAAAAAGTAGCTTAAGATCCATACTGTAGCATGAATGTCAAAACATTGCTAAATTCGATGATTTTTAGTACAAAACAGAATGCAAGAAAACTTGCATAAAATGCAAAATTTGCGAAATTCTGAGATTTGAAGGCCAAATCACATATCGTGAGAAAACATGAAATAGTATCGAAATATTGGTAAAAACGAATACATATACGCAAAATCACACTGCATGAATAACGTAAAAAAGTCACTATATTACCATATTTGAGGATTTTAAATTAAAATCATAGAGCAAGGTTTCGTATTATTTAGATCCAAGAAAAGACATATGACAATGTTGTTTCAAATACAAATGATAAAAATCAATGTGTTTTCATTAGAATTAACTAAAATGTTCCTGATTTTCCGTTTATATTACCGATGGAGGATGTACACGTAAACCGCTCTAATCCGGCTGAAACGTCAATATATGCAATAAAAACAGAACTTCTCCCCTTTCCAATAACTAACTCAGTATTTTAATGAGAAACAAATAGTTGACTGAAAATGGAGTGTTTAAGGTTAATTTCAAATCAATTATGTGTTTGCATCATTTATATCGTATATTTAATGAATTAATAGCAATAAACTGAAAATTCACAAAAACGTGGAAAAACAGCAAAATATTGCCTAATTCGATGATATTTTGTTTATATCACATAAAGGAAAAGGGTATGATAAACGTCAAAATATTGCTGAATTCGACGATTTTTAGTACGAAACAAAATGCAAGAAAACTTGCCTAAAATGCAATATTATGCGAAAATCTGAGATTTGAAGGCCAAAACACATATCGTGATACTACATGAAATAGTATCGAAATATTGGTAAAAATGAATATATTTCCGTAATATCAAACTACTTGAAAAACGTGAAAAAGTCATTATTATACCAAATTTGAGGTTTTTAACTTCGAATCATAGAACGACGTTTCGGATTTTTTAGATCCTAGAAAAGACGTATAAAGTGTTGCTTCCAATACAAATGATAAAAATTAATGTGTTTTCATTAAAATTAACTAAAATGTTCCTGATTTTCGGTTTATATTACCGATGGAAGATGTACACGTAAAACCGTTCTAATCCGGCTGAAACGTCGATATATGCAATAAAAACAGAACTTCTCCCTTTTTCAATATCTTACTCAGCATTTTAACGAGAAACAAATAGATGATTGAAAATGAAGTATTTAAGGTTATTTTCAGATCAATTATGTGTTTGCATCATTTTTATCGTATATTTAATGAAATAATAGCAATAAACTGAAAATTCACAAAAACGTGGAAAAACGGCAAAATATTGCCTAATTCGATGATATTTTGTTTAAATCACATAAAGGAAAAGGGGATGATAAAGGTCAAAATATTGATAAATTCGATAATTTTTAGTACAAAACAAAATGCAAGAAAACTTGCTTAAAAATGCAAAATTTGCGAAATTCGGAGATTTGAAGGCCAAATCACATATCGTGAGAAAACATGAAGTAGTATCGAAATATTGGTAAAAACGTATATATATACGTAAAATCACACTACATGAATAGCGTGAAAAAAGTCACTATATTACCAAATATGAGGATTTTAACTAAAAATCATAGAGCGAGGTTTCGTATTATTTAGATCCAAGAAAAGACATATGACAATGTTGTTTCAAATACAAATGATAAAAGTCAATGTCTTTTCATTAGAATTAACTAAAATGTTCCTGATTTTCGGTTTATATTACCGATGGAAGATATAAACGTAAAACCGCTCTAATCCGGCTGAAAAGTCGATATATGAAATAAAAACAGAACTTCTCCCCTTTTCAATATCTTACTCAGTATTTTAACGAGAAACAAATAGTTGATTGAAAATGAAGTGTTTAAGGTTAATTTCTAATCAATTATGTGTTTCCATTATTTTTATCGTATATTTAATGAATTAATAGCAAAAAACTGAAAATTCACAAAAACGTGGAAAAACAGCAAAATATTGCCTAATTCGATGATATTTTGTTTATATCACATAGAGGAAAAGGGGATGAAAAACGTCAAAATATTGCTGGTTTCGATGATTTTTAGTACGAAACAAAATGCAAGAAAACTTGCTAAAAATGATATATTATGCGAAAATCTGAGATTTGAAGGCCAAATCACATATCGTGTTACTACATGAAATAGAATCGAAATATTGGTAAAAATGAATATATTTACGTAATATCAAACTACATGAAAACGTGAAAAAAGTCATTATTATACCAAATTTGAGGATTTTAACTTCGAATCATAGAGCGACGTTTCGTATTTTTTAGACCCTAGAAAAGACGTATAAAGATGTTGCTTCCAATACAAATGATAAAAATCAATGTGTTTTCATTAAAATTAACTAAAATGTTCCTGATTTTCGGTTTATATTACCGATGGAAGATGTACACGTAAAACCGTTCTAATCTGGCTGAAACGTCGATATATGCAATAAAAACAGAACTTCTCCCCTTTTCAATATCTTACTGAGTGTTTTAACGAGAAACAAATAGATGATTGAAAATGAAGTATTTAAGGTTATTTTTTGATCAATTATGTGTTTGCATAATTTTTATCGTATATTTAATGAAATAATAGCAATAAACTGAAAATTCACAAAAACGTGGAAAAACTGCAAAATATTGCCTAATTCGATGATATTTTGTTTAAATCACATAAAGGAAAAGGGGATGATAAAGGTCAAAATATTGCTAAATTCGATGATTTTTAGTACAAAACAAAATGCAAGAAAACTTGCTTAAAAATGCAAAATTTCCGAAATTCTGAGATTTGAAGGCCAAATCACATATCGTGAGAAAACATGAAGTAGTATCGAAATATTGGTAAAAACGTATATATATACGTAAAATCACACTACATGAATAACGTGAAAAAGTCACTATATTACCATATATGAGGATTTTAACTAAAAATCACAGAGCGAGGTTTCGTATTATTTAGATCCAAGAAAAGACATATTACAATGTTGTTTCAAATACAAATGATAAAAATCAATGTGTTTTCATTAGAATTAACAAAAATGTTCCTGATTTTCCGTTTATATTACCGATGGAAGATATAAACGTAAAACCGCTCTAATCCGGCTGAAACGTCGATATATGAAATAAAAACAGAACTTCTCCCCTTTTCAATATCTTACTCAGTATTTTAACGAGAAACAAATGCAAGAAAACTTGCTTAAAATGATATATTATGCGAAAATCTGAGATTTGAAGGCCAAATCACATATAGTGATACTACATGAAATAGTATCGAAATATTTGTGTTTGCATTATTTTTATCGTATATTTAATGAATTAATAGCAATAAACTGAAAATTCAAAAAAACGTAAAAAAAACAGCAAAATATTGCCTAATTCGATGATATTTTGTTTATATCACATAAAGGAAAAGGGGATGATAAACGTCAAAATATTGCTGAATTCGATGATTTTTAGTACGAAACAAAATGCAAGAAAACTTGCTTAAATGCAATATTATGCGAAAATCTGAGATTTGAAGGCCAAATCACATATCGTGATACTACATGAAATAGTACCGAAATATTGGTAAAAATGAATATATTTCCTTAATATCAGTAATTGGCATATTTTCGGTATAAAAACTCGTAATTTCAAACTGCGAATACGTGCAGAGAGCTAGAACTTGGCTCCAAAATATGGCTCAAGCGTTGAATTTGGGATGTTTGGGATATTTTGGAAACTGCAGGGAGGGTTTGGGAGAAAAGTGATCCATCGCAGGTTTCAGCAATTGGCATATTTTCGGTATAAAAGTCGTAATTTCAAACTGGGAATACATGCAGAGAGCCAGAATTTGGCTCCAAAATATGGCTCAAGCGTCGCATTTGGGATGTTTGCTATATTTTGAAAACTACAGGGAGGGTTTGGGCAAAATATGATCCATCGCTGCTCTCAGTAAATGGCATATTTCCGGTATAAAAAGACGTAATTTCAAACTGCGAATACGTGCAGAGAGCCCGAATTTGGCTCAAAAATATGGCTCAAACGTCGAATTTGGTATGTTTGGGATATTTTAAAAACTGCAGGGAGGGTTTGTGCAAAATGATATCCATCGCCGCTTTCAGTAATTGTCATGTTTTTGGTATAAAAAACCGTAATTTCAAACAGCGAATAAGCGCAGAAAGCCAGAATTTGGCTCCAAAATATGGCTCAAGCGTCGAATTTGGGATGTTTGGGATATTTTGGAAACTGCAGGGGGGGGGGGGGGTTTGGGCAAAATGTGACCTATCGCTGCTCTCAGTAATTGACATATTTTCGGTATAAAAAGTAGTAATTCCAAACTGCGTATACGTGCAGAGAGCTAGAATTTGGCTCCAAAATATGGCCCAAACGTTGAATTTGGGATATTTAGGATATTTTGGAAACTGCAGGGAGGGTTTGGGCAAAATGTGACGCATCGCTGCTTTCAGTAATTGGCATATTTTCAGTATAAAAATTCGTAATTTCAAACTGCGAATACGTTCAGAGAGCCAGAATTTGACTCCAAAATAAGGCTCCAGGGACGAATTTGGGATGTTTAGGATATTTTGAAACGTGCAGGTGGGGGGGGGGGGGTGGACAAAATGTGACCCATCGCCGCTCTCAGTAATTGGCATATTTTCGGTATAAAAAGTCGGAATTTCAATTAAGTAATCAAATTTTAATAAATTTAAATTTCAATTTCGAAATTTCGAAATTAAGAGAGGGATGCAGAGGCTCCAAAAAGTGATGCAGAGGCTCAAGAGAGTGATGAAGAGGCTTAGGGGAATGATGCAGAGGCTCAAGAGAGGGATGCAGAGGCTCAAGAGTATGATGCAGAGGCTAAAGTGAGTGATGCTGAGGCTTAGGAGGATGATGCAGAGGCTCAAGAGAGGGTTGCGGAGCCTGAAGAGAGTGATGCAGAGGCTAAAGAGAGTGATGCAGAGGTTTAAGAGAGTGATGCAGAGGTTTAAGAAATGGATACAGAGGCTCAAGAGAGTGATGCAGAGGCTTAAGAGAGTGATGCAGAGGCTCAAGAGAGTGATGCAGAGGCTTAGGAGAATGATGCAGAGGCTCAAGAGAGTGATGCAGAGGCTAAAGCGAGAGATGCAGAGTCTTAAGAGAGTGATGCACAGGCCTAAGAGAGTGATGCAGAGGCTCAAGAGAGTGATGCAGAGGCTCAAGAGAGTGATGCAGAGGCTCAAGAGAATGATGTAGCGGCTTAAGAGAGGGATGTTGTGGGGTTGTATCGTGGGGTAGGGTAGTAATTGGACCTACTAAGCCGTTCACGACATAAAATGTTTGGGCACATTTCCTCTCATTAAATGCATCTGTTCACCTAGCAGTAAATTGGTAGCCAGGAGTCAGTCAGCATGTTGTGAACTGGTATCATGGGAGAGCGAGAGAGGCAGAAATACAGAGAAAGAAACAGGCATAACATACAAAGTCAGAAAGAGAACAGAAGAGAGGAAGATCAGTGGAAGATCAGAGAGAGAAACAGCGAGAGAACGGTAACAGTCTGTTTGTATAAATTAGCTGTCCTCACTCCTACTCTGCAGATAAGGAGAAAAAACTCTTACAATGTTGATTGCCTTTTTTTTCTAACTAATAACTTACCACAATTCCTACAACTTCTCTCACAAAGGTAAAATAGTCCCTTTCAGTACCATAAAAGTTAGTAAATTATTAACCTTCATGAGTCAAAAAAACACTCGAGTTTCTCTCTTTAAATTTTACTTCCGTGTATACTAATTTAAATGTCGAAAAAAGCCCTCAATAATGTCTAAGTTATCAACGTGTTGGTCTCCTTCTGGGCTTCACACTCCCCCTTCAGCTTCCAGTCAAGACGTCATCCTCCTCCTCCTCCTCAAATAGCCCAAACAAAAACCCATCCACGCCAGGCAAATTTACGTCGGAGCTTTACCCTGTTTATTAACGCCCAAATACAATAATTACAGATATTATTTACTCAAACGTATCAAAGTTAACTGTTGCAGCCAAATATATATTTTGTTCAGCTGGAATATTGGAGCATTAAACCGCCGACGACATGTTACCAAATTACTCAATATAAATATAAGAACCAGCTTTGGAAAACTTGGCGACCCCAGAATGGCCTAGTCGGATGGGAATCTGTTCTCATGAGAACTGACGTGTGTTCGAGTCTGTCAAAACGGTGTAACTACAGGGCACAGATTTGTGTGTGTCCCGTCCTGTAGCTGCGTCCGTCCATCTCGACTGTGAGGTCTCTGGGTAGCTAAAACTTGACCTGACCTGACCTGACCCTGGGATGTGGGGAAGGGTGGAAGTCCGGGGGCCCACAGACCCACACCTGGACCCGAGTTAGATTAGGTAAGGCGAGGTCGTGTCGTGTCAGGTCGTGTCGTGTCAGATCGTGTCGTGTCAGGTCGTGTCGTGCAAGGTCGTGTCGTGTCAGGTCGTGTCAGGTCGTGTCGTGTCAGGTCGTGTCGTGTCAGGTCGTGTCGTGTCGTGTCGGGTCAGGTCGTGTCGGGTCGGGTCGTGTCGGGTCGTGTCGGGTCAGGTCGTGTCGGGTCAGATCGTGTCGGGTCAGGTCGTGTCGGGTCAGGTCGTGTCGGGTCAGGTCGTGTCGGGTCAGGTCGTGTCGGGTCAGGTCGTGTCGGGTCAGGTCGTGTCGGGTCAGGTCGGGTCGGGTCAGGTCGGGTCATAAATAAATAAAAATAAATAAATAAAATTGAATAAATAACGCGCCGAATGTATCGCCGAATGTATCGCCGAATGAATAATAACGAATAAAGCATGAATAAATATAAATAAAAAATAAAAAATAAAAATAAAATAAAAATAAAAATAAAAATAAATAAAAATGAATAAATAAATCGCCGAATGAATCGTCACCGAACATAATCGTCGCGCAAATCGTCGTGTAAATCGTCGTGTAAATCGTCGTGTAAATCGTCGGGTAAATCGTCGGGTAAATCGTCGCGTAAATCGTCGCGTAAATCGTCGGGTAAATCGTCGCGTAAATCGTCGGGTAAATCGTCGCGTAAATTGTCGTGTAAATCGTCGCGTAAATCGTCGGATAAATCGTCGCGTAAATCGTCGGATAAATCGTCGGATAAATCGTCGCGTAAATCGTCGGATAAATCGTCGCGTAAATCGTCGGATAATTTTTACCCGTTTTTTACCCGTGTAAAAACGGGTAAACCCGACAGGTAAACCCGACGGGGTTTACCCGTCGTGTAAGTCGTCGAATAAATAAAATAAAATAGTCTAAAATCTGTTCTCATGATAACTGACGTGAAAACTGTAAACTGAACACGTCGGGTAAACTGTCAGGGTAAAGCGGCAGGTAAACCGTCGGGTAAACCGTCGGTTAAACCGTCATTGTAAACCGTCGGGTAAACCGTCATTGTAAACCGTCATTGTAAACCGTCGGGTAAATCGTCATTGTAAACCGTCGAGTAAACCTTCGGGTAAACCGTCGAGTAAACCTTCGGGTAAACCGTCATTGTAAACTGTCGGGTAAATCGTCGAGTAAACCGTCGGGTAAATCGTCGGGTCGGGTAAATGGACCGATCATTAAATTATGACTTTTTATCCCAAACATCTCAAATTTGACGCTTGAAAATAAGCCAATTACTGAAAGCAGCGATGGGTCACATTTTGCCCAAACCCACCGGCAGTTTGCAAAATATCCCAAACATCCCAAATACTACGCTTGAGCCATATTTTCGAGCCAAATTCGGGCTCTCTGCACGTATTCGCAGTTTGAAATTACGACTTTTATACCGAAAATATGCCAATTACTGAAAGCGGCGATGGATCACATTTTGCCCAAACCCTCCCTGCAGTTTCCAAAATATCCTAAACATCACAAATTCGACCCTTGAGCCATATTTTGGAGCAAATTTTGGCTTTCTGGGCTTTCTGCATGTATTCATTGTTTGAAATTACGACTTTATATACCGAAAATATGCCAATTACTGAAAGCAGCGATGGATCACATTTTGACGAAACCCTCTCTGCAGTTTTCAAATTATCCCAAATATCCCAAATTCAACGTTTGGGCCATATTTTGGAGCCAAATTCTAGCTCTCTGCACGTATACGCAGTTTGAAATTACAACTTTTTATACCGAAAATATGTCAATTACTGAGAGCAGCGATAGGTCACATTTTGCCCCCCCCCCCTGCAGTTTTCAAAATATCCCAAACATCCCAAAAATCGACGCTTGAGCCATATTTTGAAACCAAATTTGGGCTCTCTGCACGTATTCGCAGTTTGAAATTACGTCTTTTTATACCGGAAATATGCCATTTACTGTGAGCAGCGATGGATCATATTTTGCCCAAACCCTCCCTGTAGTTTTCAAAATATAGCAAACATCCCAAATGCGACGCTTGAGCCATATTTTGGAGCCAAATTCGGGCTCTCTGCATGTATTCCCAGTTTGAAATTACAACTTTTATACCGAAAATATGCCAATTACTGAAACCTGCGATGGATCACTTTTTTCCCAAACCCTCCCTGCTGTTTCCAAAATATCCCAAACATCCCAAATTCAACGCTTGAGCCATATTTTGGAGCCAAATTCTAGCTCTCTGCACGTATTCGCAGTTTGAAATTACGAGTTTTTATACCGAAAATATGCCAATTACTGAGAGCGTCGATGGATCACATTTTGCCCAAACCTTCCCTGTAGTTTTCAAAATATCCCAAACATCCCAAATTTGACCCTTGAGAATTATTTTGGAGCTAAATTCTGGCTCTCTGCATGTATTCGCAGTTTGAAATTATGACTTTTTATCCCAAACATCTCAAATTTGACGCTTGAAAATAAGCCAATTACTGAAAGCAGCGATGGGTCACATTTTGCCCAAACCCCCCGGCTGTTTGCAAAATATCCCAAACATCCCAAATTCGACCCATGAGCTATATTTTGGAGCCAAATTCTGGCACTCTGCACGTTTTCGCTGTTTGAAATTACGGCATTTTATAACGAAAACATGACAATTACTGAAAGCGGCAATGGATCACATTTTGCCCAAACCCTCCCTGCAGTTTTAAATATATCCCAAACATCCCAAATTCGACGCTTGCGTCATAATTTGGAGCTAAATTCGGGCTCTCTGCACGTATTAGCAGTTTGAAATTATGACATTTTATACCGAAAATATGCCAATTACTGAGTGCACCGATGGATCACATTTTGCCCAAGCCATCCCCTCTGTTTTCAAAATATCCCAAACATCCCAAGTTTGACCCTTGAGCCATATTTTGGAGCCAAGTTTTGGCTTTCTGCATGTATTCGTTGTTTGAAATTACGACTTTTTATACAGAAAATATGCCAATTACTGAAAGCAGCGATGGATCACATTTTGACGAAACCCTCTCTGCAGTTATCAAATTATCCCAAACATCCCAAATTCGACCCTTGAGTCATGTTTTGGAGCCAAATTCTGGCTCTCTGCACGTATTCGCAGTTTGAATTTACGACTTTTTATACCGAAAATATGCCAATTACTGAGAGCGGTGATGGATAAAATTTTGCCCCCAACCTTCCTTGCAATTTTCAAAATATCCGAAACATCCTAAATTTGAACCTTGAGAATTATTTTGGAGCTAAATTCTGGCTCTCTGCACGTATTCGCAGTTTGAAATTACGACTCTTTATCCCAAACTTCCCAAATTTGACGCTTGAAAATATGCCAATTACTGAAAACAGCGATGGGTCTCATTGCTCAAACTCCCTGGCAGTTTGCAAAATATCCCAAACATCCCAAATTCGACCTTTGAGCCATATTTTGGAGCCAAAATCAGGCTTTCTGCGAGTATTCGCAGTTTAAAATTACGAATTTTTATACCGAAAACATGACAATTACTGAAAACGGCGTTGGATCAAATTTTGCCCAAACCCTCCCTGCAGTTTTCAAAATATCCTAAACATTCCAAATTCCACGCTTGAGCCATATTTTGGAGCCAAATTCGGGCTCTCTGCACGTATTCGCAGTTTGAAATTATTTCATTTTCTACCGAAAATATGCCAATTACTGATTGCGACGATGGGTCACACTTTGCCCAAACTCCCCTGCTATTTTCATAATATTCCAAACATTCCAAATTCGACCCATGACCTATATTTTGGAGCCAAATTCTGGCTCTCTGCACGTATTCGCAGTTTGAAATTACGAGTTTTTATACCGAAAATATGCCAATTACTGAGAGCGGCGATGGATCACATTTTGCGCAAACCATTCATGTAGTTTTCAAATTATCCCAAACATCCCAAATTCGACCCTTGAGAATTATTTTGGAGCTAATTTCTGGCTCTCTGCATGTATTCGCAGTTTGAAATTATGACTTTTTATCCCAAACATCCCAAATTTGACGCTTGAAAATAAGCCAATTACTGAAAGCAGCGATGGGTCACATTTTGCCCAAACCCCCCGGCAGTTTGCAAAATATTCCAAACATCCCAAATTCGACCGATGAGCTATATTTTGGAGCCAAATTCGGGCTCTCTGCACGTATTCGCTGTTTGAAATTACGATATTTTATAACTAAAACATGACAAATACTGAAAGCGGCGATGGATCACATTTTGCCCAAACCCTTCCTGCAGTTTTCAAAATATCCCAAACATCCCAAATTCGACGCTTGAGCCATATTTTGGAGCCAAATTCGGGGTCTCTGCACGTGTTCGCAGTTTGAAATTATTTCATTTTATACCGAAAATATGCCAATTACTGAGTGCGGCGATGGACCACATTTTACCCAGGCCCTACCTTCAGTTTTCAAAATATCTCAAACATCCCCAATTCAACCCTTGAGCCCTATTTAGGAGCCAAATTTTGGCTTTCTGCATGTATTCGCAGTTTGAAATTACGACTTTTCATACCGAAAACATGCCAATTACTGAAAGCGGCGATGGATCATATTTTGCCCAAACCCTCCCTGTAGTTTCCAAAATATCCCAAACATCCAAAATTCAACGCTTGAGCCATATTTTGGAGCCAAATTCTAGCTCTCTGCACGTTTTCGAAGTTTGAATTTATGACTTTTTATACCGAAAATATGCCAATTACTGAGAGCGGTGGTGGATCAAATTTTGCCCCAAACCTTCCCTGCAATTTTCAAAATATCCCAAACATCCTAAATTTGAACCTTGAGAATTTTTTTGGAGCTAAATTCTGACTCTCTGCACGTATTCGCAGTTTGAAATTATGACTTTTTATCCCAAACTTCCCAAATTTGACCCTTGAAAATAAACCAATTACTGAGAGCAGCGATGGGTCATATTTTGCCCAAACCCCCCGGCAGTTTGCAAAATATCCCAAACATCCCAAATACTACGCTTGAGCCATATTTTGAAGCCAAATTCGGGCTCTCTGCACGTATTCACTGTTTGAAATTTCGACTTTTTATACCGAAAATGTGCCAATTACTGAGAGCGGTGATGGGTCACATTTTGTCCAACCCCCCCCCACCTGCAAGTTTCAAAATATCCCAAACATCCCAAATTCGTCCCTGGAGCCTTTTTTTGGAGTCAAATTCTCTCTCTCTGCACATATTCGCAGTTTGAAATTACGACTTTTTATACTGAAAATATGCCAATTACTGAAAGCAGCGATGCGTCACATTTTGCCCAAACCCCCTTGCAGTTTTCAAATATCCCAAACATCCTAAATTCGACCATTGGATTTTGGAGCCAAATTCTGGCTCTGCACGTATTCGCAGTTTGAAATTATGACTTTTATACTGAAAATATGCCAATTACGGAAAGCGGCGATGGATCACATTATTCCCTAACCCTCCCTGCAGTTTTAAAAATATCCCAAACATCCCAAATTCGACCCTTGAGCCATATTTTCTAGCCGAATTCTGGCTTTCTGCACGTATTAGCAGTTTGAAAAACGACTTTTTATACCGAAAATATGTCATTTACTGAAAGCAGCGATGGGTCACAATTCGGCCAAACCCCCCCCCCCCCCTTGCAGTTTTCAAAATATCCCAAACACCCAAATTAGACGCTTGAGCCATATTTTGGAGCCAAATTCTGGCTTTCTGCGCTTATTCGCTTTTTGAAACTACGACTTTTTATAACGAAAACATGACAATTACTGAAAGCGGCGATGGATATAATTTTGCCCAAACCCTCCCTGCAGTTTTCAAAATATCCGAAACATCCTAAATTCGACGTTTGAGCCATGTTTTCGAGCCAAATTCGGGCTCATAATTGAGCCCGAATTTGGTATAATAATGACTTTTTTCACGTTTTTCATGTAGTTTGATATTACGGAAATATATTAATTTTTACCATTATTTCGATACTATTTCATGTAGTATCACGATATGTGATTTGGCCTTCAAATCTCAGATTTTAGCATAATATTGCATTTTAAGCAAGTTTTCTTGCATTTTGTTTCGTACTAAAAATCATCGAATTCAGCAATATTTTAACTGAATTCGAAAATAACCTTAAGTATTTCATTTTCAATCATCTATTTGTTTCTCGTTAAAATACTGAGTAAGATATTGAAAAGGGGAGAAGTTCTCTTTTTATTGCATATATCGACGTTTCAGCCGGATTAGAACGGTTTTACGTGTACATTTTCCATCGGTAATATAAACCGAAAATCAGGAACATTTTAGTTAATTTTAATGAAAACACATTATTTTTTATCATTTGTATTTGAAGCAACATCTTTATACGTCTTTTCTAGGGTCTACTAATACGAAACGTCGCTCTATGATTCGAAGTTAAAATCCTTCGAATTTTTATCATCGATAAAATCCTTCGAATTTTAATTATGTGTTTGCATCATTTTTATTGTATATATAATGAAATAATAGCAATAAACTGAAAATTCAAAAAACGTTGAAAAACGGCAAAATATTGCCTAATTCAATGATATTTTGTTTAAATCACGTAAAGGAAAAGGAGATGATAAAGGTCAAAATATTGCTAAATTCGATGATTTTTAGTACAAAACAAAATGCAAGAAAACTTGCTTAAAAATGCAAAATTTGCGAAATTCTGTGATTTGAAGGCCAGATCACATATCGTGAGAAAACATGAAGTAGTATCGAAATATTGGTAAAAACGAATATATATACGTAAAATCACACTACATGAATAACGTGAAAAAAGTCACTATATTACCATATTTGAGGAATTTAACTTCAAATCATAGAGCGAGGGTTCGTATTATTTAGATCCAAGAAAGACATATGACCATGTTGTTTCAAATACAAATTATAAAAATCAATGTGTTTTCATTAGAATTAACTAAAATGTTCTTGATTTTCCGTTTATATTACCGATGGAAGATGTACACGTAAAACCGCTCTAATCCGGCTAAAACGTCGATATATGCAATAAAAACAGAACTTCTCCACTTTTAATTATCTTACTTAGTATTTTAACGAGAAACAAATAGTTGATTGAAATGAAGTGTTTAAAGTTAATTTCTAATCAATTATGTGTTTGCATTATTTTTATCGTATATTTAATGAATTAATAGCAATAAACTGAAAATTCACAAAAACGTGGAAAAACAGCAAAATATTGCCTAATTCGATGATATTTTGTTTATATCACATAAAGGAAAAGGGGATGACAAACGTCAAAATATTGCTGATTTCGATGATTTTTAGTACGAAACAAAATGCAAGAAAACTTGCTTAAAATGCAATATTATTCGAAAATCTGAGATTTGGAGGCCAAATCACATATCGTGATACTACATGAAATAGTATCGAAATATTGGTAAAAATTAATATATTTACGTAATATCAAACTACATGAAAAACGTGAAAAAAGTCATTATTATACCAAATTTGAGGATTTTAACTTCGAATCATAGAGCGACGTTTCGTATTTTTTAGACCCTAGAAAAGACGTATATAGATGTTGCTTCCAATACAAATGATAAAAATTAATGTGTTTTCATTAGAATTAACTAAAATGCTCCTGATTTTCGGTTTATATTACCGATGGAAGATGTACACGTAAAACCGTTCTAATCCGGCTGAAACGTCGATATATGCAATAAAAACAGAACTTCTCCCCTTTTCAATAACTTACTCAATATTTTAACGAGAAACAAATAGATGATTGAAAATGAAGTATTTAAGGTTATTTTCTGATCGAATATGTGTTTGCATAATTTTTATCGTATTTATCGTAATGAATTAATAACAATAAATTGAAAATTCACAAAAACGTGGAAAAACGGCGTAATTCGATGATATTTTGTTTAAATCACATAAAGGAAAAGGGGATGATAAACGTCAAAATATTGCTAAATTCTATGATTTTTAGTACAAAACAAAATGCAAGAAAACTTGCTTAAAAATGCAAAATTTGCGAAATTCTGAGATTTAAAGGCCAAATCACATATCGTGAAAAAACATGAAGTAGTATTGAAATATTGGTAAAAACGAATATATATACGTAAAATCACACTACATGAATAACGTGAAAAAAGTCACTATATTACCATATTTGAGGATTTTAACTTCAAATCATAGAGCGAGGTTTCGTATTATTTAGATCCTAGAAAAGACATATGACAATGTTGTTTCAAATACAAATGATAAAAATCAATGTGTTTTCATTAGAATTAACTAAAATGTTCCTGATTTTCAGTTTATATTACCGATGGAAGATGTACACGTAAAACCGCTCTAATCCGGCTGAAACGTCGATATATGCAATAAAAACAGAACTTCTCGCCTTTTCAATATCTTACTCAGTATTTTAACGAGAAACAAATAGTTGATTGAAAATGAAGTGTTTAAGGTTGATTTCTAATCAATTATGTGTTTGCATTATTTTTATCGTATATTTAATGAATTAATAGCAATAAACTGAAAATTCACAAAAACGTAAAAAAAAACAGCAAAATATTGCCTAATTCGATGATATTTTGTTTATATCACATAAAGGAAAAGGGGATGATAAACGTCAAAATATTGCTGAATTCGATGATTTTTAGTACGAAACAAAATGCAAGAAAACTTGCTTAAAATGCAATATTATGCGAAAATCTGAGATTTGAAGGCCAAATCACATATCGTAATACTACATGAAATAGTATCGAAATATTGGTAAAAAATGAATATATTTCCGTAATATCAAACTACATGAAAAACGTGAAAAAAGTCATTATTATACCAAATTTGAGGATTTTAACTTCGAATCATAGAGCGACGTTTCGTATTTTTTAGACCCTAGGAAAGACGTATAAAGATGTTGCTTCCAATACAAATGATAAAAATTAATGTGTTTTCATTAAAATTAACTAAAATGTTCCTGATTTTCGGTTTATATTACCGATGGAAGATGTACACGTAAAACCGTTCTACTCCGGCTGAAACGTCGATATATGCAATAAAAACAGAACTTCTCCCCTTTTCAATATCTTACTCAGTATTTTAACGAGAAACAAATAGAGGATTGAAAATGAAGTATTTAAGGTTATTTTCTGATCAATTATGTGTTTGCATCATTTTTATCGTATGTTTAATGAAATAATAGCAATAAACTGAAAATTCACAAAAACGTTGAAAAACGGCAAAATATTGCCTAATTCGATGATATTTTGTTTAAATCCCATAAAGGAAAAGGGGATTATAAAGGTCAAAATATTGCTAAATTCGATGATTTTTAGTACAAAACAAAATGCAAGAAAACTTGCTTAAAAATGCAAAATTTGCGAAATTCTGAGATTTGAAGGCCAAATCACATATCGTGAGAAAACATGAAATATTATCGAAATATTGGTAAAATGAATATATTTACGTAATATCAAACTACATGAAAAACGTGAAAAAAGTTTTTTCACGTTTTATCAATATCATTAGAGATATTATGGTAACTGTAGAGAGGGTTTTTGCAAAATGTGATCCATCGCCGCTTTCAGTAATTCGCATATTTTCGGTATAAAAGTCGTAATTTCAAACTGGGAATACATGCAGAGAGCCAGTATTTGGCTCCAAAATTTGGCTCAAGCGTCGAATTTGGGATGTTTGCAATATTTTGAAAACTGCAGGGAGGGTTTGGGCAAAATGTGATCCATCGCCGCTCTCAGTAAATGGCATATTTTCGGTATAAAAAGACCTAATTTCAAACTGCGAATACGTGCAGAGAGCCCGAATTTGGCTTTAAAATATGGCTCAAGCGTCGAATTCAGGATATTTGGGATATTTTGAAAACTGCAGGGGGGAGGGGGCAAAATGTGACCTATCGCTTATATTAGTAATTGACAAATTTTCGGTATAAAATGTCGTAGTTTCAAACTGCGAATATGTGCAAAGAGCCAGAATTTGGCTCCAAAATATGGCTCAAGGGTCGAGATTTGGATGTTTGGGATAATTTGAAAACTGCAGAGAGGGTTTCGGCAAAATATGATTCATCGCCGCTTTCAGTAATTGGCATATTTTCGGTACAAAAAGTCGTGATTTCAAACTGCGATTACGTGCAGAGAGCACAAATTTGGCTCCAAAATATGGCTCAAGCGTCTTATTTGGGATGTTTGGGATATTTTGAAACCTGCAGGGAAGGTTTGGGCAAAATGTGATCCATCGCTGATTTCAGTAATTGTCATGATTTCGGTATAAAAAAATCGTAATTTCAGACAGCGAATACGCGCAGAAAGCCAGAATTTGGCTCCAAAATATGGCTCAAGGGTCGAATTTGGGATGTTTGGGATATTTTGCAAACTGCAGGGGGGTTTGGGCAAAATGTGACCCATCGGTTCTTTCAGTAATTGGCATATTTTCAAGCGTCAAATTTGGGATGTTTGGGATAAAAAGTCGTAATTTCAAACTGCGAATACGTGCAGAGAACCAGAATTTGGCTCAAAAATAATTCTCAAGGGTCAATTTTAGGATGTTTGGGATATTTTGAAAATTGCAGGGAAGGTTGGGGGCAAAATTTGGTCCATCGCCGCTCTCAGTAATTGGCATATTTTCGGTATAAAAAGTCGTAAATTCAAACTGCGAATACGTGCAGAGAGCCAGAATTTGGCTCCAAAACATGACTCAAGGGTCGAATTTGGGATGTTTGGGATAATTTGATAACTGCAGAGAGGGTTTCGTCAAAATGTGATCCATCGCTGCTTTCAGTAATTGGCATATTTTCGGTATAAAAAGTCGTAATTTCAAACAACGAATACATGCAGAAAGCCAAAATTTGGCTCCAAAATATGGCTCAAGGGTCAAACTTGGGATGTTTGGGATATTTTGAAAACAGCAGGGATTGCTTGGGCAAAATGTGATCCATCGCTGCACTCAGTGATTGGCATATTTTCGGTATGAAATGTCATAATTTCAAACTGCTAATACGTGCAGAGAGCCCAAATTTTGCTCCAAATTATGACTCAAGCGTCGAATTTGGGATGTTTGGGATATATTTAAAACTGCAGGGAGGGTTTGGGCAAAATGTGATCCATTGACGCTTTCAGTAATTGTCATGTTTTCGTTATAAAATGTCGTAATTTCAAACAGCGAATAGGTGCAGAGTGCCAGAATTTGGCTCCAAAATATTGCTCATGGGTCGAATTTGGGATGTTTGGGATATTTTGCAAACTGCTGGGGGGATTGGGCAAAATGTGACCCATCGCTGCTTTCAGTAATTGGCTTATTTTCAAGCGTCAAATTTGGGATGTTTGGGATAAAAAGTCATAATTTCAAACTGCGAATACATGCAGAGAGCCAGAATTTAGCTCCAAAATAATTCTCAAGGGTTGAATTTAGGATGTTTGGGATATTTTGAAAACTACAGGGAAGGTTTGGGCAAAATGTGATCCATCGCCGCTCTCAGTAATTGGCATATTTTCGGTATAAAAACTCGTAATTTCAAACTGCGAATACGTGCAGGGAGCTAGAACTTGGCTCCAAAATATGGCTCAAGCGTTGAATTTGGGATGTTTGGGATATTTTGGAAACAGCAGGGAGGGTTTGGGAAAAAAGTGATCCATCGCAGGTTTCAGTAATTGGCATATTTTCGGTATAAAATCGTAATTTCAAACTGGGAATACATGCAGAGAGCCAGAATTTGGCTCCAAAATATGGCTCAAGCGTCGCATTTGGGATGTTTGCTATATTTTGAAAACTACAGGGACGGTTTGGGCAAAATATGATCCATCGCTGCTCTCAGTAAATGGCATATTTCCGGTATAAAAAGACGTAATTTCAAACTGCGAATACGTGCAGAGAGCCCGAATTTGGCTCGAAAATATGGCTCAAACGTCGAATTTTGTATGTTTGGGATATTTTAAAAACTGCAGGGAGGGTTTGGGCAAAATGATATCCATCGCCGCTTTCAGTAATTGTCATGTTTTCGGTATAAAAAGTCGTAATTTCAAACAGCGAATAAGCGCAGAAAGCCAGAATTTCGCTCCAAAATATGGCTCAAGCGTCGAATTTGGGATGTTTGGGATATTTTGAAAACTGCAGGGGGGGGGGGGGAGGTTTGGGCAAAATGTGACCTATCGCTGCTCTCAGTAATTGGCATATTTTCGGTATAAAAAGTCGTAATTTCAAACAACGAATACATGCAGAAAGCCAAAATTTGGCTCCAAAATATGGCTCAAGGGTCGAATTTGTGATGTTTAGGATATTTTGGAAACTGCAGGGAGGGTTTGGGCAAAATGTGACGCATCGCTGCTTTCAGTAATTGGCATATTTTCAGTATAAAAAGTCGTAATTTCAAACTGCGAATACGTGCAGAGAGCCAGAATTTGACTCCAAAATAAGGCTCCAGGGACGAATTTGGGATGTTTAGGATATTTTGAAACGTGCAGGTGGGGGGGGGGGGGTGGACAAAATGTGACCCATCGCCGCTCTCAGTAATTGGCATATTTTCGGTATAAAAAGTCGAAATTTCGATTAAGTAATCAAATTTCAATAAATTTCAATTTCAATTTCGAAATTTCGAAATTTGGAGAGGGATGCAGAGGCTCCAAAAAGTGATGCAGAGGCTCAAAAGAGTGATGAAGAGCCTTAGGAGAATGATGCAGAGGCTCAAGAGAGGGATGCAGAGGCTCAAGAGTATGATGCAGAGTCTTAAGAGAGTGATGCACAGGCCTAAGAGAGAGATGCAGAGGCTCAAGAGAGTGATGCAGAGGCTCAAGAGAATGATGTAGCGGCTTAAGAGAGGGTGTTGTGGGGTTGTATAGTGGGGTAGGGTAGTAATTGGGCCTACTAAGCCGTTCACGACATAAAATGTTTGGGCATATTTCCTCTCATTAAATGCATCTGTTCACCTAGCAGTAAATTGGTAGCCAGGAGTCAGTCAGCATGTTGTGAACTGGTATCATGGGAGAGCGAGAGAGGCAGAAATACAGAGAAAGAAACAGGCATAACATACAACGTTAACAATGTCTAAGTTATCAACGTGTTGGTCTCCTTCTGGGCTTCACACTCCCCCTTCAGCTTCCAGTCAAGACGTCATCCTCCTCCTCCTCCTCAAATAGCCCAAACAAAAACCCATCCACGCCAGGCAAATTTACGTCGGAGCTTTACCCTGTTTATTAACGCCCAAATACAATAATTACAGATATTATTTACTCAAACGTATCAAAGTTAACTGTTGCAGCCAAATATATATTTTGTTCAGCTGGAATATTGGAGCATTAAACCGCCGATGACATGTTACCAAATTACTCAATATAAATATAAGAACCAGCTTTGGAAAACTTGGCGACCCCAGAATGGCCTAGTCGGATGGGAATCTGTTCTCATGAGAACTGACGTGTGTTCGAGTCTGTCAAAACAGGGTCTGTCTGTAACTAAAGGGCACAGATTTGTGTGTGTCCCGTCCTGTAGGTGCGTCCGTCCATCTCGACTGTGAGGTCTCTGGGTAGCTAAAACTTGACCTGACCTGACCTGACCCTGGGATGTGGGGAAGGGTGGAAGTCCGGGGGCCCACGGACCCACACCTGGACCCGAGTTAGATTAGGTAAGGCGAGGTCGTGTCGTGTCAGGTCGTGTCGTGACAGGTCGTGTCGTGTCAGGTCGTGTCGTGTCAGGTTGTGTCGTGCCAGATCGTGTCGTGTCAGGTCGTGTTGTGTCAGGTCGTGTCGTGTCAGGTCGTGTCGTGTCGTGTAACGTCGTGTCGTGTCGGGTCAGGTCGTGTCGGGTCGGGTCGTGTCGGGTCGGGCCGTGTCGGGTCGTGTCGGGTCAGGTCGTATCGGGTCAGGTCGTGTCGGGTCAGGTCGTGTCGGGTCAGGTCGTGTCGGGTCAGGTCGTGTCGGGTCAGGTCGGGTCGGGTCAGGTCGGGTCATAAATAAATAAAAATAAATAAATAAAAATGAATAAATAAAATTGAATAAATAACTCGCCGAATGTATCGCCGAATGTATCGCCGAATGAATAATAACGAATAAAGCATAAATAAATATAAATAAAAAATAAAAAATGAAAATACAATAAAAATAAATAAATAAATAAAAATGAATAAATAAATCGCCGAATGAATCGTCACCGAACATAATCGTCGCGTAAATCGTCGGGTAAATCGTCGCGTAAATCGTCGCGTAAATTGTCGCGCAAATCGTCGCGTAAATCGTCGGATAAATCGTCGCGTAAATCGTCGGATAAATCGTCGCGTAAATCGTCGGATAATTTTTACCCGTTTTTTACCAGTGTAAAAACGGATAAACCCGACAGGTAAACCCGACGGGGTTTACCCGTCGTGTAAGTCGTCGAATAAATAAAATAAAATAAAATAGTCTAAAATCTGTTCTCATGATAACTGACGTGAAAACTGTAAACTAAACACGTCGGGTAAACTGTCAGGGTAAAGCAGCAGGTAAACCGTCTTTGTAAACCGTCGGGTAAACCGTCGGTTAAACCGTCATTGTAAACCGTCCGTTAAACCGTCATTGTAAACCGTCGGGTAAACCGTCATTGTAAACCGTCGGGTAAATCGTCATTGTAAACCGTCGAGTAAACCTTCGGGTAAACCGTCGAGTAAACCTTTGGGTAAACCGTCATTGTAAACTGTCGGGTAAATCGTCGAGTAAACCGTCGTCGGGTCGGGTAAATGGACCGATCATAAAAGAAAATAAATGGTAAAACCATTTATTGTTTTGATTTTATATTTGATATTATATGATTATATGATTGATTTGATGTTATATGATATTTGATATTGATTGACGTCAATCAATCTTCGGCTATCCATAGAATCTATCGAAACTGATGCTCCTACAGGAGAGGACATCACAGAAATCTATCTGTGCCCTGTAGTTGCATCGGTTGCGACAGGCTCGAACGCAGGTTTATCCGGGTTAAGAACATGTTCTATCCGAACATGTTCGTCGACCATAATCGTCTTTACTTTTGCCATACCATAAATGAAAAGTAAATGGTCGGACTGAACATAATCGTCGGGTAAACCGTCAGGTAAATCATCTGGTAAATCGTCGGGTAAATCGTCGGGTAAATCGTCGGGTAAAGCGTCGGGTAAATTGTCATGTAAATCGTCGGGTAAAGCGTTGGGGAAAGCGTCGGGTAAATCGTCGGGTAAATAATCGGGTAAAGCGTCGCGTCGGGACAGGCCTGTCAGTGTGTTGCTGGAGACCCCTGCCAGTGTGTTGCTGGAGACCCCTGTCAGTGTGTTGCTGGAGACCTCTGCCAATGTGTTGCTGGAGGCCCCTGCCAGTGTGTTTAAATTCATTAAATATACGATAAAAATGATGCAAACACATAATTGATTAGAAATTAACCTTAAACACTCCATTTTCAGTGAACTATTTGTTTCTCGTTAAAATACTGAGTAAGATATTGGAAAGGGGAGAAGTTCTGTTTTTATTGCATATATCGACGTTTCAGCCGGATTAGAGCGGTTTTACGTGTACATCTTACATCGGTAATATAAACGGAAAATCAGGAACATTTTAGTTAATTCTAATGAAAACACATTGATTTTTATCATTTGTATTTGAAACAACATTGTCATATGTCTTTTCTTGGATCTAAATAATACGAAACCTCGCTCTATGATTTGAAGTTAAAATCCTCATATATGGTAATATAGTGACTTTTTTCACGTTATTCATGTAGTGTGATTTTACGTATATATATTCGTTTTTACCAATATTTCGATACTACTTCATGTTTTCTCACGATATGTGATTTTGCCTTCAAATCTCAGAATTTCGCAAATTTTGCATTTTAAGCAAGTTTTCTTGTATTGTGTTTTGTACAAAAAATCATCGAATTTATCAATATTTTGACCTTTATCATCCCCTTTTCCTTTATGTGATTTAAACAAAATATCATCGAATTAGGCCGTTTTTCCACGTTTTTGTGAATTTTCAGTTTATTGTTATTAATTCATTAAATATACGATAAAAATTATGCAAACACATAATTGATCAAAAAATAACCTTAAATACTTCATTTTCAATCATCTATTTGTTTCTCGTTAAAATACTGAGTAAGATATTGAAAAGGGAAGAAGTTCTGTTTTTATTGCATATATCGACGTTTCAGCCGGATTAGAGCGGTTTTACGTTTATATCTTCCATCGGTAATATAAACGGAAAATCAGGAACATTTTAGTTAATTCTAATGAAAACACATTGATTTTTATCATTTGTATTTGAAACAACATTGTCATATGTCTTTTCTTGAATCTAAATAATACGAAACCTCGCTCTGTGATTTTTAGTTAAAATCCTCAAATATGGTAATATAGTGATTTTTTTCACGTTATTCATGTAGTGTGATTTTACGTATATATATACGTTTTTACCAATATTTCGATACTACTTCATGTTTTCTCACGATATGTGATTTGGCCTTCAAATCTCAGAATTTCGGAAATTTTGCATTTTTAAGCAAGTTTTCTTGCATTTTGTTTTGTACTAAAAATCATCGAATTTATCAATATTTTGACCTTTATCATCCCCTTTTCCTTTATGTGATTTAAACAAAATATCATCGAATTAGGCAATATTTTGCCGTTTTTCCACGTTTTTGTGAATTTTCAGTTTATTGCTATTATTTCATTAAATATACGATAAAAATGATGCAAACACATAATTGATCAGAAAATAACCTTAAATACTTCATTTTCAATCATCTATTTGTTTCTCGTTAAAATACTGAGTAAGATATTGAAAAGGGAAGAAGTTCTGTTTTTATTGCATATATCGACGTTTCAGCCGGAGTAGAACGGTTTTACGTGTACATCTTCCATCGGTAATATAAACCGAAAATCAGGAACATTTTAGTTAATTTTAATGAAAACACATTGATTTTTATCATTTGTATTGGAAGCAACATCTTTATACGTCTTTTCTAGGGTCTAAAAAATTGAAACGTCGCTCTATGATTCGAAGTTAAAATCCTCAAATTTGGTATAATAATGACTTTTTTCACGTTTTCATGTAGTTTGATATTACGTAAATATATTCATTTTTACCAATATTTCGATACTATTTCATGTAGTATCACGATATGTGATTTGGCCTTCAAATATCAGATTTTCGCATAATATTGCATTTTAAGCAAGTTTTCTTGCATTTTGTTTCGTACTAAAAATCATCGAAATCAGCAATATTTTGACGTTTATCATCCCCTTTTCCTTTATGTGATATAAACAAAATATCATCGAATTAGGCAATATTTTGCTGTTTTTCCACGTTTTTTGTGAACTTTCAGTTTATTGCTATTAATTCATTAAATATACGATAAAAATAATGCAAACACATAATTGATTAGAAATTAACCTTAAACACTTCATTTTCAATCAACTATTTGTTTCTCGTTAAAATACTGAGTAAGATATTGAAAAGGGGAGAAGTTCTGTTTTTATTGCATATATCGACGTTTCAGCCGGATTAGAGCGGTTTTACGTGTACATCTTCCATCGGTAATACAAACGGAAAATCAGGAACATTTTAGTTAATTCTAATGAAAACACATTGATTTTTATCATTTGTATTTGAAACAACATTGTCATATGTCTTTTCTTGGATCTAAATAATGCGAAACCTCGCTCTATGATTTGAAGTTAAAATCCTCATATATGGTAATATAGTGACTTTTTTCACGTTATTCATGTAGTGTGATTTTACGTATATATATTCGTTTTTACTAATATTTCGATACTACTTCATGTTTTCTCACGATATGTGATTTGGCCTTCAAATCTCAGAATTTCGCATATTTTGCATTTTAAGCAAGTTTTCTTGATTTTTTTTTGTACTAAAAATCATCGAATTTATCAATATTTGTCAGTCTTAGTCGACATAAGTTTGTTATTTATCAGTCTTAGTCGACATGAACTTGAAACCGGCCATATACTGCAGGTATGTTGACGACATTTTTACACAGGTACCTGATGTCAGACATCTGCAGGAGCTGAAGGAGGCATTTGAGCAGAGTTCCGTGCTGCGTTTCACTTACGAGATGGAAAAGGATGGGAAGCTGCCCTTTCTAGATGTAACAGTCATGGAAAAGAGCGGAGGTTTCCACACTGCAGTCTACACTAAGGAAACGAACATAGGAATGTGCCTAAGTGCCAACAGCGACTGCCCAGACAGGTACAAGAAAAGTGTTGTTAACGCATATGTCGACCGTGCTCTCAGCCACAGCTCAGAATGGAAGCAAGTCGACGAAGAACTCTGTAGGGTAAGGCAGGTCCTAGTCAACAACGGCTTCTCCAATGGTTTCGTCGAAGACATCATAAGAAGGAAAGTGAAACGCCATGCAACCTCTGAAGAGACAACTAACACAACACCTATACCCCCTATTAGACTATTTTACAGGAACTTCTTTTCCACAGCTCATAAAACGGAGGAAAGGGTCCTGAAAGATATTGTTAATAGAAACGTTATCCCTACAGACAAAATTCAGAGGATACAACTGACGATTTACTATAAAACCAGAAAAACAGCCAGCCTACTCATGAGAAACTCTCCAGACACAAAGCAGAACGCTTTAAAAGAGACCCACGTCGTCTATGCCTTCAAATGCCCACTTGGGGACTGTAAGCTCCAAAAAACCCAGTATATAGGCAAGACAACAACATTTCTTTCTAGGCGTTTAACGATGCATAAACAACAGGGCTCCATTAAGGAACATATAATCTCTTCCCACAAGACTGCTATATAGGTGGGTGTTGTCCAAAAGATTGTTAATCTTCACTTGTGGTTTATGCAAGTATAGGCTTATAAGCTGGACACGAGTTCTCTCACACATATATATATATATATATATATATATATATATATATATATATATATATATATATATATATATATATATATATATATATATATATATATATATATATATATATATATATATATATATATATATATATATATATGGCTTGGGAACAAGACTGAATGGTCCCCAAGCCGATATGCAATTGAAAATTCCACACCCATGAAGGATTCGAAGCCAGACAGCCAGGAGGGCTCTTCATCCCAAAGAGAGGGGAACAGGGGGAGTGGTGCAGGTGAAACAGGCATGAGAAGGGGGAACAGGGGGAGTGGTGGAGGTGAAACAGGGATGAAGAGGGGGAACAGGGGGAGGGGTGCAGGTGAAATAAGGATGAAGAGGGGGAACAGGGGGAGAGGAGCAGGTGAAACTGGGATGAAGAGGGGGGGAACAGGAGGAGTGGTGCTGGTGAAACAGGGATGAAGAGGGGGAACAGGGGAAGAGGTTCAGGTAAAACAAGGAAGAAGAGGGGGAACAGGGGGAGAGGTGCAGGTGAAACAGGGATGAAGAGGGGGAACAGAGGAAGAGGTTCAGGTGAAACAGGGATGAAGAGCGGGGGAACAGGGGGAGAGGTGCAGGTGAAACAGGGATGAAGAGGGGGGAACAGGGGGAGAGGTGCAGGTGAAAGAAGGATGAAGAGGGGGGGAACAGGGGGAGTGGTACATGTGAAAAAGGGATGAAGTGGGAGTGAAGGAGGTGCAGGAAGGGGGTGTCGGAAAATCCGACACCATTTAATAATCATACAGATAATTGCTGCTGTATTACCAACAAGTAACCCATAGAAAACGTAACTTGTAGTGGAATTACCATCTAAAGAAAACGGGATATCATCACCACATACTATTATAATTCACCAGCTATTCTGCTGGGAATTATTCTTAAATACATTAGTCTTTGGACTTTACCATCATAAAAACATCTTATATAAATTAACTTAATTATCAATATTAAAGTAGAGTAAATGTGACCCTTCTATCACGTTCTGAAATCTGGACAATGTAAGCCAGGCGTCAGAGGAGGAAGGAGGGAGCCATTGTTGTGTCACCTCCGAGACGTGTGGAGCAAATTTAGCTCCTATCATTCTGGACAATGTCGGCCAGTAACGTCAATAGTATGGAGTGTTAAACAGCCATTGTTGTGTCACCTCCGAGACGTGTGGAGCAAATTTGGCTCCTATCATTCTGGACAATGTCGGCCAGGCGTCAATAGAATGGAGTGTTAGATGCAGCCATTGTTATACGAGACCAGAGGCTCACACGGGAGCAAATTCGGCTCCTGTTAATTTTACTTGGACGTAGTGTTATGGATACCAAAGGTGTACCATCTGTCAACACGCTGTCAACAAATCAAGTTAAGTGTTCTTTCCGAAACCCATTATTTATCATTAGTGGCCATTAATGTCATTATATAGGGTGGGCCGGTTAGATCACATGGAAGCCTCAAACTAAAGGTAATTAAGCCAGGTCTTTAATGTTCCATATACTGTTTTCTCTGATATACTTGTCATATATAGGTATCTGGCTTCACAGCTAGCGCACTTTTGACAGGTCAAGACGAGGATGCAAGATTTGTGCACCAGTTACTGGGTGATATGGAAGCTACCTCAAAGAGGATAATTTGGTGTCTACACCCTAGTTATACCTGGTGGACTAACCTGCTGTACTATAAGATAAGGAACCTCTTTAATGTATGTAGTTATTTCTGTAGTTTGATTGGCTGCATATATATATTAATTTAATAACCCCCCCCTAATGTGTAGAGGATCGATTTGTGAGATTGAGATTATTGCAGAAATACAGTCCACTTATCATTATACAAATTGCTATCGAAGTATATAAATTAACGTAAATATAAATTCATATAAATTAAATAAATATAAATCTCACAGGTCGGTTCCCACATTATTTGGTCCTTCGAACCGGATTATTCGGTCCTATGAACCCACATTTGGTCATCTTAGTACCGGATGAACCAGTTAACCAGTGGATTCATTAAATATACTAGTGCAGTGTTATTTAAACAAAGCCAGCAGTCAAGACGGCAGCGTAGCCTCGAGGGAGCTCAGGAGCCTCCCTCAGCCCAGTTCAGCTTCGTCAGCGGTTTCATGCACACCCACAGATATTTGGTGGCGTGTTATTTCGTGAAATGACAGCGCTAATATAGAATCCAGCCAAATTAGTGACTGTGTCTTCGCGAGATTGTTCACGGATTTCGTGGTGTTACATTTCGCGAGAGATTATCTACGAATTTTGTGGACTTTATTTCGCGAGGTCACTAATAATATTTAATACTTCTAGATAATATTAGAAGTTTCATAGAGGCTAATTAAGAGGCTATTATCAATAATAATTGTGTATATTATTTCTCCAAAATAGAGAATTATTTAATATATACTGCGCTAGTGTTCACAGTATAATATTTACTAATTGCCAACCCACAACAGGGTAGGATATTAACCATTGACTAGTTGAACTATTATCGTTCATCCTAGTCCCATTATTACCATAGTCAGTTGTACTATATTGAATAACCTAACACCATTAATGAATGGTCCAGACCCTATTTTGGGTGTAATTTTTATCAACTCGAGTTGAGTTGTGTATATATAATAATTTACTTATGATCATTACACCTTTGAGTGATTAATTAGTGTCTCTACCATCCTAGGGTGATATAGAAGAGCTAACCTAAAGGTACTTCCAGTGACACTGGTTTATCACTCAAATCATTAGTGTGTATGATTGTATATATATATAATGTGTATTAATTTTAAGTGCTAACCTCTAGTAGAGGTAGGATTATTGCCTAGTGAGTTCAGAATTTACCCTAGGCTACCATTAGAGTTTGTTCAGTATTATGAGCAGCCCAAGTACAAGTTCCACAAGGCTTCACCAACGAGCCAGTATGGATAATGCAGGGAGAATGAAAAGAACCCTTGCAGGTCTTAAAGGCCACTTAACAAGACAGATCAAGAAATGTGAAGATTTGTCACAACAATCTCAAATTGATTATGCTGACCTGGAAAGCTATTATCAAGCAGCTGCAGGTAAATTTGAGCAAATCAAATGTCAAATAGCAACATATGTGGCTGAACTTGCCAACACCAATTTATCAGAAACAGAAATAGACGACATTATGGTTGATCTTGCGAATTATGAAGATCACACTCAGGCCACGTTACAGCCTTATGTCAAATTAATTGCCCAGAACAAGGCAACAGCAACAATAACAACATCTAATACGAGTCAAGCAGAAGCTCGACTCCCTCCAATTAATTTACCCACTTTCTCAGGAAAAGATGAGGAAGATTGGGACGAATTTTGGAACAAATTCGTTGACCTTGTAGACTCAAAACAATCTTTACCAAAGAGTAGTAAATTCTCTTATTTGCAAGGTCAATTATCAGGTGAGGCTAAAACAGTAGTATCCCATCTGAGATTAACTAATGACGGCTATGATCTGGCAGTAAAACTCCTCAAGGATAATTATGCTGATCCAGAAGTAAGAACATCACATTTAGTTCATGAGCTGTTGCATTTACCCCCACCGGAGGCTTCAGCTGATTCACTCCAAGTCTTCAAGCTGGAGGTAGAATCATTGATCAATGCCCTCAGCCTGACAGCAGATACAAACGGGGCTGAGTGGGTCTTGAAAATAATTGTCCAGGAGAAAATACCTAGGGACATATTGAGACAAATGAGTGCTCATTACAATAAAAGCATCTTATCCATGAATGAAATATCTGAAGGTTTAAAGTCAGTAGTTCATCAATTACGAACACATGACAAATTAAAACCACCAAGTAAACCCTCAGAAACCAATAATAGTAAACCACAGAGTACCAAAGGTACTCTAAATCAATCTAGACAATATAATTCAACACCAAAGTGGAACAGTAACAGTGTGGGCGTATATGCAGTGGGACCCTCCAAGCCTATAGTTACTGTGTCACCCAAGAACGTGACACCAAAGGGTACTGGAAGCTATGGAACATGTTTGTTCTGCAATGAGAAACATTCAATGTACCACTGCTCTAATTATCCTGATAGTGACGCCCGTGTTGAGCGACTCAAAGATTTGCAACATTGCACGAGGTGCCTCAGGAAACATAACATCAAGGATTGTGATACCCAATTACACCCTTGTAATAGGTGTAACAAAGGTCAGCACCATGCAGCATTGTGCAGAGACACCAAAACAACGTCTCCAAACCCCAAGGTGGAAGATAGCATTCCCACCACAGTACAGTACTGCAAGGTGCAACAAACAAACAGTGTCCAATCGGCAAAGTCTAAAGGTAATACGACTTTGCCTACTGCCCAAATTACCATCCTGAATAAGAGGGCCAAGGTCCATACCCGTGGGTTGTTTGACCAAGGATCCCAGAGAACATATATCACTAAAAAGTTGGCAGATGAATTACAATTAAGGCCTGTAGCCCAGATGTCATTCAACATCTCAGGGTTTGTAACAGATGCAGGACCTCAAGTCTACCAGGTGGTACAACCATCAGTACGTTTAGGCAGGTACGTCTGTCGAGTACAAGCCATTGTGGTGGACAAAATACCAGTAGACCTACAAGTTCAAGGTCTGAGAGCAACAGCCAAATTCCTGAGAAATAGAGGAATAAAATTGGCAGATAATAACCACAAATAATGTGGGAACCGACCTGTGAGATTTATATTTATTTAATTTACATGAATTTATATTTACGTTAATTTATATACTTCGATAGCAATTTGTATAATGATAAGTGGACTGTATTTCTGCAATAATCTCAATCTCACAAATCGATCCTCTACACATTAGGGGGGGGGGGTTATTAAATTAATATATATATGCAGCCAATCAAACTACAGAAATAACTACATACATTAAAGAGGTTCCTTATCTTATAGTACAGCAGGTTAGTCCACCAGGTATAACTAGGGTGTAGACACCAAATTATCCTCTTTGAGGTAGCTTCCATATCACCCAGTAACTGGTGCACAAATCTTGCATCCTCGTCTTGACCTGTCAAAAGTGCGCTAGCTGTGAAGCCAGATACCTATATATGACAAGTATATCAGAGAAAACAGTACATGGAACATTAAAGACCTGGCTTAATTACCTTTAGTTTGAGGCTTCCATGTGATCTAACCGGCTCACCCTATATAATGACATTAATGGCCACTAATGATAAATAATGGGTTTCGGAAAGAACACTTAACTTGATTTGTTGACAGCGTGTTGACAGATGGTACACCTTTGGTATCCATAACACTACGTCCAAGTAAAATTAACAGGAGCCGAATTTGCTCCCGTGTGAGCCTCTGGTCTCGTATAACAATGGCTGTATCTAACACTCCATTCTATTGACGCCTGGCCGACATTGTCCAGAATGATAGGAGCCAAATTTGCTCCACACGTCTCGGAGGTGACACAACAATGGCTGTTTAACACTCCATACTATTGACGTTACTGGCCGACATTGTCCAGAATGATAGGAGCTAAATTTGCTCCACACGTCTCGGAGGTGACACAACAATGGCTCCCTCCTTCCTCCTCTGACGCCTGGCTTACATTGTCCAGATTTCAGAACGTGATAGAAGGGTCACATTTACTCTACTTTAATATTGATAATTAAGTTAATTTATATAAGATGTTTTTATGATGGTAAAGTCCAAAGACTAATGTATTTAAGAATAATTCCCAGCAGAATAGCTGGTGAATTATAATAGTATGTGGTGATGATATCCCGTTTTCTTTAGATGGTAATTCCACTACAAGTTACGTTTTCTATGGGTTACTTGTTGGTAATACAGCAGCAATTATCTGTATGATTATTAAATGGTGTCGGATTTTCCGACAGGGGGGCAGAGAGTGTGATGTAGGAGGCAGGACGATGGGAAGGGCTGGCGGCGGGAGGAAAGACTACATGATGGGTAAGAAGGGAAGGTGAGTGAACGAAGGGAAGGACTAGCAACAGGAGGGAGGAAAAACAGAGGGAAGGGCGAGAGTGAGAAGCGGCGGAAGGAATGAGAACGAAGGGATGGATCTGCGGTAAGAGGGAAGACGATGGGAAGGGCGGGACGGGATAGGGGCGGGAGTGGGAAGGACAGAAGGATGGAGGATGAGCAGGTTTATGCGAGGGAGGAAAAGGGAAGGAAAATGTGTCAGAACGAGAGGAGGGAGTTTGGTAGTAAAATAGGAGAGGGAGTGGGGAGGGTGTTGATAGATGGTTATGATAAATAGATAGATTAATGGAAAATTTATATAGGTTGATAGATGGATGGATACATTGATTGCTAAATATATATATTGACGGATAGACGGATGCATAGATGAGTTGATGGACGGAAAGACAGATGACTAGATGGATGGATAGAAAGATGAGTTGATGGACGGATACATGGATAGATAGATGTATATAATGATAAATGATTGGTTTAATGGGAAGATAGATTGATGGATTGACAGATATAAGTAGATAGATAGATGGATACATTGATGGATACATTTGTGCTAGGTGAACAGTCGAATCAGGTTAAAGAATATCTTTCGATTTGCAATTGCATCAACCGGGATTCGATCGGGGACCATTAGGATTATATCCATCGAACTCTCTCCATTTAGACGCTAGGCCTCCAGTTTGTGTGTGTGTGTGTGTGTATGTGTGTGTGTGTGTGTGTGTGTGTTTGTGTGTGTGTTAGTTAGAGAGAAATAGATGTAGTAGATATAAAAGAGGATAAATATATTTATTTGATAGGCGAGGTCTAAGAGCTAATAACTCGATTCTGCAGATACATATAGTAAATATAAAGATAAAACACACACACACACACACACACACACACACACACACACACACACACACACACACACACACACACACACACACACACACACACACACACACACACACACACACACACACACACACACACACACACACACACACACACACACACACACACACACACACACACACACAGAGGCGGGACCAAAGAGCCAGAGCTCAACCCCTGCAAACAGAACCAGGTGAGAATACACACACACACACACACACACACACACACACACACACACACACACACACACACACACACACACACACACACACACACACACACACACACACACACACTAGTTGATAATGAACTATTTTGTGTTCGTATCCATGTGTACTATTGTCATGACCGACAGACACGTGAAGCTATATGTGTTCATGTGTACCTGTAATTAAACTGACATGTGTACGGTAATTATCTGTATGTGTCCATTTTAAAGGTACATATTTGTGAATGTTTATTTATGTAAATTGATTGACATATGTACGTATGCACGCGTTTAGTGTTACTGTCATTTATATGGTTAACATGTATACGTTTGAATGACATAGTTTCCCATTATTGTCACATTTTTTGTTACTGTTTCGCTGTTCACTCTCTCTCTGACCCCCGTCGACTAATTGTGCTCACGTGTGTTTGTTCCAGTTACGGTAACCATTAGCTTTTTACCCAATAATTTGCAACTATTTGCAAACAAACATTTCTAAAGAATATCTATATTTCTGATAAATATTCTTTTTCTTAACATACAAGTCAATCACACAGAACCTAACCTCAGTCAGAAACACTTTCCTTACTATCTCTCACAACGTCTTTTGCATATATATATATCCTATCCTAATAAATTTTTAATTTAAATTCATAACTGGCAACCCTCTTCCAGCGCCTTCCAGGCCACAAACTTCATTCCTTTCCATTAACCTTCCCAAATAATCTTTTGCACCAATACACACACTAGGGGGCTTTATAGCTGAGTGGACAGTGCTCTCGACTCGTAATCCTACGGTCAAAGTTCGATCCCCCGGTGATAGCGTAAACGAAAATCAGCAGAGTTTCATTCATTCTGATCCCTCTCTTGAGCCTCTGCATCCGTCACTTAAGCCTCTGCATCACTCTCTTAAGCCTCTGCATCATTCTCGTAAGCCTCTGAATCACTCTCTACAGCCTCTGCATCACTCTCTTAAGCCTCTGAATCCCTCTCTTGAGGCCTCTGCATCACTCTCTCGAGCCTCTGCATCACGCTCATGATCCTCTGCATCACTCTCTTGAGCCTCTGCATCACTCTCTTGAGCCTCTGCATCACTCTCTAGACCCTCTGCATCACTCTCTTGAGCCTCTGCATCACTCTCTTGAGCTTCTGCATCACTCTCCGGAGCCTCTGCATCACTCTCTTGAGCCTCTGCATCACTCTCTTGAGCCTCTACATCACTCTCTTAAGCCTCTGCATCCCTCTCTTGGTCGTCTGCATCACTCTCTACAGCCTCTGCATCATTCGCTTGAGCCTCTGCATCCCTCTCTTAAGCCTCTACATCATTCTCTTGAGCCTCTGCATCACTCTCTTGAGCCTGTGCGTCACACTCTTAAGCCTCTGCATCTCTCTATTCAGCCTCTGCATCACTCTCTGGAGCCTCTGCATCCCTCTCTTAAGCCTCTGCAGCACTCTCTTGAGCCTCGTCATCATTCTCTTGAGCCTCTGCATCCCTCTCTTAAGCCTCTGCATCACTCTCTTGAGCCTCTGCATCCCCCTCTTGAATTCCTGCATCCCTCTTATGAGCCTCTGCATCCCTCTCTTGAGCTTTTGCATCACTATCCCAAGCCTATGCTTGGGATAGTGCCTCTCTTGAGCTTTTGCATCACTATCCCAAGCCTATGCTTGGGATTGAGCCTCTGCATCCCTCTCTTGAGCCTCTGCATCTCTCTCTTGAGCCTCTGCATCCCTCTCTTAAGCCTCTGCATCACTCTCTTAAGCCTCTGCATCACTCTCTTGAGCCAATGCATCATTCTCCTAAGCCTCTGCATCACTCTCTTGAGCCTCTGCATAATTCTCTTGAGCCTCTGCATCACTCTCTTGAGCCTCTGCATCCCTCTCTTGAGCCTCTGCAACACTCTCGTAAGCCTCTGCATCACTCTCTTAAGCCTCCGCATCACTCTCTTAAGCCTCTGATTCCCTCTCTTGATCCTCTGCATCACTCTCTTGAGCCTCTGCATCACTCTCTTGATCCTCTGCATCACTCTCTTAAGCCTCTGCATCACTCTCTTGATCCGCTGCATCACTCTCTTATGCCTCTGCATCACTCTCTTGATCCTCTGCATCACTCTCTTGAGCCACTGCATCATTCTCTTGAGCCACTGCATCCCTCTCTTAATCCTCTACATAATTCTCCCAAGCCTATGCATCCCTCTCTTAAGCCTCTGCCTCCCTCTCTGGATCATCTGCATCACTCTCTTGAGCCTCTGAATCACTCTCTTGAGCCTCTGCATCACTCTCTTGAGTTCCTACATCCCTCTCTTGAGCCTCTGCATCCCGCACTTGAGCCTCTGCATCCCTCTCTTAAGCCTCTGCATCACTCTCTTGATCCTCTGCATCACTCTCTTAAGTCTCTGCATAACTCTTTTTAGCCTATGCATCACTCTCTTGAGCCTCTGCATCACTCTCTTGAGCCTGAGAGTGATGTAGAGGCTCAAGAGAGTGATGCAGAGGCTCAAAATAGTGATGTAGAGGCTCAAGATAGTGATGCACAGGCAAAAGAGAAGGATGTAGAGGCTTAAGAGAGTGATGCAGAGGCTCAAGAGAGTGATGCAGAGGCTCAAGAGACTGATGCTGAGGCTAAAAAGAGTTATGCAGAGACTCAAGAGAGTGATGCAGAGGTTTACGAGACTGATGCAGAGGATCAAGAGAGTGATGCAGAGGCTCAAGAGAGGGATGCAGAGGCTCAAGAGAGTGATGCAGAGGCTCAAGTGAGAGATGCAGAGGCTCAAGAGAATGATGCAGAGGCTTACGAGAGTGATGCAGAGGCTAAAAAGAGTGATGCAGAGGTTTAGGAGCGGACTGGTGAGGCTCAATAGAGCGGTGCAGAGGCTCAAGAAAGGGATGCAGGGGTTCAAGAGACGGATGCAGAGGCCTAAATGGGTGATGCAGAGGCTGAAGAGAGGGATGCATGGGCTCAAGAGAGTGATGCAGAGGCTCAAGAGAGTGATTCAGAGGCTTACGAGAGTTATGCAGAGGCTTAAGGGAGTGATGCAGAGGCTTAAGAGACGGATGCAGAGGCTGAAGAGAGGGATGCAGAGGCTCAAGAGAGGGATGCAGAAGCTGAAGAGATGGATGCAGAGGCTCTTGAGAGTAATGCAGAGGCTCTAGAGAGGGATGCAGAGGTTTAAGAGAGAGATGCAAAGGCTCTAGAGAGGGATGCAGAGGCTCATGAGAGGGATGCAGGGGTTCAAGAGAGGGATGCAGAGGCTCAGGAGAGTGATGCAGAGGCCGAAGAGAGTGATGCAGAGGCTCAAAAGAGTGATGCAGAGGCTAAAAAGAGTTATGCAGAGACTCAAGAGAGTGATGCAGAGGCTTACGAGAGTGACGCAGAGGATTAAGAGAGGGATGCAGAGGCTTAAGAAAGTGATGCAGAGGCTGAAGAGAGTGTTGCAGAGGCTTATGAGAGGGATGCATAGGCTCAGGAAAGTGATGCAGAGGCTCAAGAGAGTGATGCACAGGCTCAAGAGAGTGATGCAGAGGCTTAAGAGAGGGATGCATATGCTCAAAAGAGTGATGCAGAGGCTCAAGAGAGTGATGCAGTGGCTCAAGAGAGTGATGCACAGGCAAAAGAGAGGGATGTAGAGGCTTAAGAGAGTGATGCAGAGGCTCAAAAGAGTGATGCAGAGGCTCGAGAGAGTGATGCAGAGGCCTAAGAGAATGATTTATAGGCTCAAGAGAGGGATGTAGAGGCTGAAGAGAGTGATGCAGAGGCTCAAGAGAGGGATGCAGAGGCTAAAGAGAATGGTGCAGAGGCTTACGAGAGTGATGCAGAGGCTTAAGAGAGGGATGCAGAGGCTCATGAGAGCGATGAAGAGGCTCAAGAGGAGGATGAAGGGGCTCAAGAGAGGGATGCAGAGGCTTAAGAGAGTGATACAAAGGCTCAAGAGAGGGATGCAGAGGCTCATGAGAGGGATGCTGGAGTTCAAGAGAGGGATGCAGAGGCTCAAGAGAGGGATGCACAGGCTCAAGAGAGTGACGCAGAGGCTTAAGAGAGGGATGCAGATGCTCAAGAGAGTGATTCAGAGGCTCAAGAGAGTGATGCAGAGGCCTAAGAGAATGATTTATAGGCTCAAGAGAGGGATGCAGAGGCTGAAGAGAGGGATGCAGGGGCTCAAGAGAGTGATGCAGAGGCTCAAGAGAGTGATTCAGAGGCTTACGAGAGTGATGCAGAGGCTTAGGAGAAGGATGCAGAGGCTCAAGAGAGGGATGCAGAGGCTGAAGAGACGGATGCAGAGGCTGAAGTTAGGGATGCAGAGGCACACAAGAGGGATGCAGAGGCTCATGCGAGGGATGCAGAGGCATAAGAGAGTGATACAAAGGCTCAAGAGAGGGATGCAGAGGCTCATGAGAGGGATGCAGGAGTTCAAGAGAGGGATGCAGAGGCTTAAGAGAGGGATGCAGAGGCTTAATAGAGGGATTCAGAGGCTCAGGAGAATGATGAAGAGGCCCAATAGAGTGATTCAGAGGCTTACGAGAGTGATGCAGAGGCTTAAGAGAGTGATGCAGAGGCTTAAGAGAGGGATACAGAGGATGAATAGAGTGATTCAGAGGATTAAGAGAGTGATGCAGAGGCTTACGAGAGTGATGCAGAGGCTTAAGAGAGTGATGCAGAGGATTAAGAGAGTGATGCAGAGGCTGAAGAGAGTGATGCAGAGGCTGAAGAGTGCGTTGCGGAGGCTCATGAGAGTTATGCAGTGGCTCAAGCGAGTGATCCAGAGGATCAAGAGAGGGATGCAGAGGCTTAAGAGAGTGATTCAGAGGCTTACGAGAGTGATGCAGAGGCTTAAGTGAGTGATTAGAGGTTTCAGTGAGTGATTCAAAATATCCAAAAAATCACAAGTTCGACACTTGAGCCATATTTTCTAGTGAGGCTGAAGAGAGTGATGCAGAGGCTCTAGAGAGTGATGCAGAGGCTCAAGAGAGTGATGCAGAGGCTCAGGAGAGTGATGCAGAGGATCAAGAGAGTGATACAGAGGCTCGAGAGAGTGATGAAGAGGCTTCAAGAGAGGGATTCAGAGGCTTACGAGAGTGATGCAGAGGCTGAAGAGAGCGTTGCAGAGGCTCAAGAGAGGGATGCAGAGGCTCAAGAGAGTGATGCAGAGGCTTAAGAGAGTGATGCAAAGGCTTAAGAGAGGGATGCAGAGGATCAAGAGAGGGAAGCAGAGGCTAACGAGAGTGATGCAGGGACTGAAGAGAGTGATGCAGAGGCTCTAGAGAGTGATGCAGAGGCTCAAGAGAGTGATGCAGAGGCTCAGGAGAGTGATGCAGAGGATCAAGAGAGTGATGCAGAGGCTCGAGAGAGTGATGCAGAGGCTTCAAGAGAGGGATTCAGAGGCTTAAGAGAGTGATGCAGAGGCTGAGGAGAGAGTTGCAGAGGCTCAAGAGAGGGATGCAGAGGCTCAAGAGAGTGATGCAGAGGCTCAAGAGAGTTATGCAGAGGGTCAAGAGAGTGATGCAGAGGCTTACGAGAGTGATGCAGAGGATCAAGAGAGAGATGCAGAGGCTTAAGAGAAAGATGCAGAGGCTCAAGAGAGTGATGCAGAGGCTCAAGATAGTGATGCAGAGGCTCAAGGGAGTGATGCAGAGGCTTAAGAGAGGGATGCAGAGTCTCAAGAGAGGGATGTAGAGGCTCAAAAGTGTGATGCAGAGGCTGAAAAGAGTGATGGAGAGGCTCAAGAGAGGGATGCTGAGGCTGAAGAGAGTGATGCAGATGCTCTTGAGAGTGACGCAGAGGCTCAAGAGAGGGATGCAGAGGCTTGAGAGGGTGATGCAAAGGCTCATGTAAGGGATGCAGAACTCCTGAGAGGGATGCAGGAGTTCAAGAGAGGGATGCTTTGGCTTAAGCGAGTGATGTAAAGGCACAAGAGAGAGATGCAGAGGCTCCTGAGAGGGATGCAGAGGCTAAAGTGAGGGATGCAGAGGCTTACGAGAGTGATGCAGAGGCTTAAGAGAGTGATGCAGAGGCTGAGGAGAGTGTTGCAGAAGCTCAAGAGAGGGATGCGGAGGCTCAAGAGAGTGATGCACAGGCTCAAGAGAGTTATGCAGAGGGTCAAGAGAGTGATGCAGAGGCTTACGAGAGTGATGCAGATGATCAAGAGAGAGATGCAGAGGCTTAAGAGAAGGATGCAGAGGCTGAAAAGAGTGATGCAGAGGCTCAGGAGAGGGATGCAGAGGCTGAACAGAGTGATGCAGAGGCTCTTGAGAGTGATGCAGAGGCTCAAGAGAGGGATGCAGAGGCTTGAGAGGGTGATGCAAAGGCTCATGTGAGGGATGCAGAACTCCTGAGAGGGATGCAGGAGTTCAAGAGAGGGATGCTGAGGCTTAAGAGAGTGATGTAAAGGCACAAGAGAGAGATGCAGAGGCTCATGAGAGGGATGCAGAGGCTAAAGTGAGGGATGCAGAGGCTTACGTGAGTGATGCAGAGGCTTAAGAGAATGATGCAGAGGCTCAAGAGAGGGATGCAGAGGCTCAAGAGAGGGATGCAAAGGCTAAAGTGAGGGATGCAGAGGCACAAGAGAAAGATGCCGAGGCACTTGAGAGTGATGCAGAGGCTCAAGAGAAGGATGCAGAGGCTTAAGAGAGTGATGCAAAGGCTCAAGAGAGGGATGCCGAAGCTCAAGAGAATGATGTAGAGGCTTAAGAGTGGGATGACGCTAAGGAGAATGATGCAGAGGCTCAAGAGAGGGATGCAGAGGCTGAAGAGAGGGATGCAGAGGCTCAAGTGAGGGATGCAGAGGCACAAGAGAGGGATGCATAGGCTCGTGAGAGTGATGCAGAGGCTGAAGAGAGGGATGCAGAGGCTCAAGAGAGTGATGCAGGGGCTCAAGAGAGTGATGCAGACGCTAAGGAGAATGATGCAGAGGCTCAAGAGAGGGATGCAGAGGCTGAAGAGAGGGATGCAGAGGCTCAAGTGAGGGATGCAGAGGCACAAGAGAGGGATGCATAGGCTCGTGAGAGTGATGCAGAAGCTGAAGAGAGGGATGCAGAGGCTCAAGAGAGTGATGCAGGGGCTCAAGAGAGTGATGCAGACGCTAAGGAGAATGATGGAGAGGCTCAAGAGAGGGATGCAGAGGCTGAAGCGAGGGATGCAGAGGCTCAAGTGAGGGATGCAGAGGCACAAGAGAGGGATGCATAGGCTCGTGAGAGTGATGCAGAGGCTGAAG
>NC_091196.1:37813899-37861399 GCF_040958095.1 Procambarus clarkii | reverse complement strand
CACCATTCTAAACTACCTCATCCCATGCATTCCATGATGGTCTGATGCTTCCATCTGAAAATTGGGAACATCAAAAGATCTGACTTTCCCAATTTTCTGATGGGAACATCAAATGATCTGATATTCCCATCACTGAAAAATAAAAACAGATAAAAAAAATGATATGAAAAAATAGAAAATAAAATATACTCATGAAATGAACAGAATGGTTAACAACGCAGCTCAATTGCAATGCAATGTCACAATAACATTTAATAACAATAACATTTAAATATACTTTAAGATATAATCTAGAAGAAAATAAGGATATTGAAACGGTTCATGAACTCTATTTCAATAAAGGACACTATGGGGAACTTTGAAAAATAGTTATTGAGTATAATTAGACAGACTTGTTGCTAGGCAGAGGAGTAATGAGATATATGGCAAATTTTGCAAAATATACAATGAAGGTACACAAACATTCATACCCAAACAAAGCAAAATGCTAGGTAAGAACAAAGCATTTGGCCCGTAGGAGAAAGGAGATACCCACAAGACTAGAATACAAGTCATTAACAAGCATGCAAGTATAATACATAATACATGCAGACATATATAATCCAAAAAAATGTCAAATTTACGTACTTATTATTACATTACAAATATCCAAGGTTTTGAAGACACGTTTCCTCTTGCGCCCAACGAGTGAATACTGAGACCAGACCCCATAGGTCCCTATCCTCCTCATCATTCGTCTCACTGTGTCTCCACAGCTTGCACCGCCCATTTGAGACAGCGTCTGGACCTGTTAAAATAATGCATAAGCTGTAAGGTAATAGAGAATAATATATATCTTTCAATCTCAACATTAGATTTTCTAATTTCCAACTGTATTAAATAAATAGCATTAAAATATTTTCCTTCTTAACTATTACAAAAATCAACGAATTTGAGTAACTTTTGCTTTTGTTTTATTTGTACCTTAAACATAACACTGAACAATCAATTATGTGCCACCCCACCTTCCTTCATCTGCAAAAAAACTAATCAAAAGACATATGTACAAGGCTAAAAAAATTCAGCAACACTTACCATACTCAGGCTAAAAGAATTAAGCAACACTTACCATACTCTTTTTATATTCACTGTTAACTTTTAGCTCATGTGACAGACTTTCCACCTGCTCAACAGTTTCAAGTGGGGATGGAAGAATGTCTTCCAGGATTGGTATATCTCCATGTGTTTTTGACATATGGGTTTCCGTCATTTTGACAATATTCAGGATATCCCCTGATAAAAATGTCAATTTTGATAATTCCTTCATTATGTATTCCATTTTTTCTGTTACTGCAAAAAAATAATTCATCAACAGCATTGTGTGTAACACCATTCTTGTTTACCCACTGAATTAATAAATTCTGTGGGTAAACAAGTGAATGATGATTATCATGGTCATCATTCTCCTCCTCACTTTGAGAATTAGATAATACATCATGAATATCAGTAAGATTCATGTGTAAATCATCAATTTCAGAGCCTAATCCATACTCTTGATTTGACTCGGCTTCAAAAGAACTAATGTCATTGTCTGACGACTCAATCTCTGAACTTGATGCTGCCTCAGTAAGATTAATGGGTTCACTAGTGTGTACAGCTGTATTTGGATGCATTTTGTGTATACATTTTAGCCTTCTTGATACTTGCATCCATCTGTTGTTGTATTGGAGTCGCTTTTTTCGCTTATACTCGTACATTCTGTTAAAGAGTGTCAAATTTCTACATTAGACTACCATATTACCTATATTATTGTTAATAATGTATTGACAGATGCAATATGTATTAAAATTCTAAAAATAAGTCATTCATTATATACAATGTGTGATAATTAAAGCTGGTGCATATAACATCCTTGTCAGGCACATGCAAAAGTGAACACTTCCAGAATTGGAGACATGCAGAAATGTAACATATGGAAATAGAGGCATGCCAAAACAAAGACATGCATAAATTCAAATTCTTATCGAAATAATTTCTAGTGATTATTATATAAATTACTCCATCAGTACTAGATCAAATATTCAATACCATCCTCCCATTGGAAAGAGTAATCATGTCCTGTTGGACATTAATTATATGTTGAGATATAATCTAAAAGAAAATAGGGACATTGAAATTGTTGTTAAACTCTATTTCAATAAAGGACACTATAGGGAACCTAGAACCCTGTATTACAAGTGTAAGTGATAATTTTGGAAAATTTAATTAAAGCTAATTGTGTAGGACACCTGGAGATATGGTGCCCATATCTAAAGAATCACATCAACTGGTAAAGGTATAGACTTGCCAATAAGTGGCTCCCAGGTTAGAGGCATAAAATGCCAAAACTAGATGGTAGAATAAAAAGAAGATATTGTAAAAGGTAACCAAACAAAGATGCCACAGAAATATTAGAAAATTAACTTTCGCAAGCAGCGTGGTAGACATGGTTGGAACAAGTTAGGTGAGAGGGTGGTGGAGGCCAAAACCATAATCATAATCATCTGTATCAAACCTTATTACAGGTAAAACCAGTAGGCAGTCTACTGTATTTTATCAAACCGTTATTAGTATAATAGATCTCGTAATAATTTTGCAAAAATAATGGCATTTACTATTTTTAAAAGATTATTAGCAAATTTACAGAAATGGTGCATTCGGAAGACAAAACCAATTTTTCACTTTTGACAATTGAGCACCTGCTACATCCAGATTCTAGGGAGGAAAGGAAGGACGATCTTACTGGATCCCATAGCCTCTCCGAGGCACAAACCAGGCTTTTACATAACCCCCCCCCCCCTGCACCCGAGCTTTTTAAAATAGTAAATGCCACTATTTTTGCAAAATTATTACGAGATCTATTATTCTAATAAGAGTTTGATAAAATACAAACCCTGGGGCCATAGAACGGCTATTTAATCCCCTTGAACGGACCTGTGCATGGGCCACTGAGGCATCGAAAAAAAACAGACCGGCTTGGGAAAAAAGCAAAATTGCCGGTCTATGGCCCAGCTGATGGCTGTGCATGAATGGCTAATGGCTAATGGCTGTTAGTTATGGAACTAGGTTAGACTATGTATGTTTAAATCTCTGATTTAAACTGAGCCAGTGTTCAGTCAAATAACTGAATTTATCAAATCTTATCCTTGTATAATATACAAGCTGATGTGAGATCCCTGTCTACAGGTGGACTGGAACTATTATCCAGTAGGCAGTCTACTGTATTTTATCAAACCGTTATTAGTATAATAGATCTCGTAATAATTTTGCAAAAATAATGGCATTTACTATTTTTAAAAAATTATTAGCAAATTTACAGAAATGGTGCATTCGGAAGACAAAACCAATTTTTCACTTTTGACAATTGAGCACCTGCTACATCCAGATTCTAGGGAGGAAAGGAAGGACGATCTTACTGGATCCCATAGCCTCTCCGAGGCACAAACCAGGCTTTTACATAACCCCCCCCCCTGCACCCGAGCTTTTTAAAATAGTAAATGCCATTATTTTTGCAAAATTATTACGAGATCTATTATACTAATAACGGTAAATAAATAATAAATAGTAAATAAATCAATACTTACTAAATTTTGTCTATTATGTAGCAAAGAAGCAGGTCTACGGAAGGCTTTTCTGTTGAGTTCGAAGCCCAGATTACTCGTGGTCTCTGAAATAAGTAAAGATTATAAGTATAAAATTTATAAAACCAAATAATAAATCCGGTATTGCTCAATTTCAGATGCAGACGTACTGAATGATATATCAGACTGTCAGCATGGTATTCGATCTGGAAGGTCCAGTGTAACGAATTTGCTCAGTTTCTATGATCGAGCCACAGAGATCTATAAAGAATTCTGATCAAGAAAGAGATCTAGGGGTGGTTTTAGATAGAAAACTATAACCTGAGGATCATATTAAGAACATTCTGCGAGGGGGCCTATGCTACACTTTTTAACTTTAGAATTGCTTTTAAATACATAGGTCAAAAAGTTTTAAAAGTTTTAAAAGTTTTTTAAACCTCTCGTGTATCATGAGTGTGTTAAAGCTTCAGATGGTGCATTCAGATGATGAATATTACCTAGTTCCTTCATCTGGGAAGAATGAACACATATTGGTGCATTCGGATGATAAAAACTAACTACTGTAGTTCAATTGATCAACAGACTGTATATCATATGCAGACTGTATGTGGATCTGCGGGCCACTCCAAACAACAGCCTGGTGGACCAAGCTCCACCAGGCCTAAAGCACAAAGTGATATAGATGTGATAGAGAAACTAGGTCAAATGGAGGAGTAGGTCTGTATATTAAACAGCACCTGACGTGCACAGAGCTACTAAACTCAATGTGGTGGTAGAGAGGTGGGGGGGGGAAACATTGCAGAAAAAAACAAATACAATTTGGTCAACAAAACAGCATTGTTTAAAATAGAAGACATGGGTTGTCATTTTGGGGGTAAGGTAGGTTACATTGAGTTAATTAGTTAGTACTTAGTTTTTATCTTAAACTGGTTGGGAGAGGTACAGTGTTGCTGTGCTGGTGAAAGAACACCTAAAGGTAAATTAAATAATGATTGCGAATCCACAAGAAGTTGACATAATATCGCTAGAGATCTGCAATCAGGATGATAAACTTTCCTTAAAGAATTTGACAAACACTTGCTGATAGGACATGAAGTAAATGAAATGTATGTCAAGTTTTGTGAAATATATGATAAAAGCACAACAAAATTTGTACCAAAGGAGAGATGCAGAACTAGGAAAAGGGGTTTGTTCAACAGAAATTGCGAGAGGGCCTGAGACCCAAACACACACAAATGGAATCAATATATAGCAAGAGGCCAAACCCCCAAACATACAAGCGATGCAAAGATGCGAGAAACAGCAGCAGCATTAAGGAGAGGGACTTAAGGACCATAAATAAAGTGTGAAAATAAACTCGAGTAAATTTTTTTAACTACTCTCGACAGTGAAGAAAAACAAATATTCAGACGATTTGTGTTAGAATCATTAATCTTACACTTTCGGTCATATTCAACAACACAAATACATACACACACATTCCTGTTGCTGTAGCAAGTGAAGAATTACACACACAGATCACAATAACGTGATGCATCAAATGAACAAGTCCACAAGGGCCGTGACGAGGATTCGAACCTGCGTCCGGGAGCATCCCAGACACTGCCTTAATCGACTGAGCTACAACAGGGTAAAAGGGTTGAAACCGAAGTTCTACTGAACTTACTGGATCCCATAGCCTCTCCGAGGCACAAACCAGGCTTTTACACAACCCCCCCCCCCCCCTGCACCCGAGCTATGTCAACAGGCCGTTCTCCCTCTTCGCCCTTCCGAATGCACCATATCAGTAAATTTTTTAATAATCTTTTAAAAATAGTAAATGCCACTATTTTTGCAAAATTATTACGAGATCTATTATTCTATAGAATAATGCATATAAATGCATATATGCATATAAATACAAAACATAAATACAAAACAAGTAAATGTAAATAATTTTACCTTGCACCTAGATCCACCAAGCCTGTATGGCGCGCGTTTCAGTACTTCGGAAATCTAGAACTATCTTGAATCTCTAATCTGCAATGAAACAATACATATTATTGCACTTACCAAAACATGGATGAATGTAGAAAATACAGAACTATTAGCTGAATATCAAATAAATGGATTTAATCTATTTCACACAGATAGATATATTAGACCGTGTATAATACCTAAGGTAAGGTAAGGTTAGGTAATACCTAACATACACGCCTCCACACACACTACATTTGAAATGTAGTCTCAAAAAGACTACATTTCAACAGCAAAGATTACTCCATAAAAAAATAATTAAATTATTGACCAACATGAGAGGGTTGTGTTGATTGCCTGAAAATATTTAAATTGTGTAATGTATTGAATGGCATTTTTCAAGTTACAACATTTTTTAAATTACTGAACTAGGTTCTAGGCTTTGCTAGGCTTAATTCAATTATTACAGATAAGCCTAACCTAGCCTAGAACCCAGTGGGTTTTCTTCCTATTGGGGAGTGTTGTACATGCCTCGCCTCCACATACACACTAGCACAGCCAGGCCTCGCCTCCACATACACACTAGCACAGCCAGGCCTCGCCTCCACATACACACTAGCACAGCCAGGCCTCGCCTCCACATACACACTAGCACAGCCAGGCCTCGCCTCCACATACACACTAGCACAGCCAGGCCTCGCCTCCACATACACCAGCACAGCCAGGCCTCGCCTCCACATACACACTAGTACAGCCAGGCCTCGCCTCCACATACACACTAGCACAGCCAGGCCTCGCCTCCACATACACACTAGCACAGCCAGGCCTCGCCTCCACATACACACTAGCACAGCCAGGCCTCGCCTCCACATACACACTAGCACAGCCAGGCCTCGCCTCCACATACACCAGCACAGCCAGGCCTCGCCTCCACATACACACTAGCACAGCCAGGCCTCGCCTCCACATACACACTAGCACAGCCAGGCCTCGCCTCCACATACACCAGCACAGCCAGGCCTCGCCTCCACATACACACTAGCACAGCCAGGCCTCGCCTCCACATACACACTAGCACAGCCAGGCCTCGCCTCCACATACACACTAGCACAGCCAGGCCTCGCCTCCACATACACACTAGCACAGCCAGGCCTCGCCTCCACATACACCAGCACAGCCAGGCCTCGCCTCCACATACACACTAGCACAGCCAGGCCTCGCCTCCACATACACACTAGCACAGCCAGGCCTCGCCTCCACATACACCAGCACAGCCAGGCCTCGCCTCCACATACACACTAGCACAGCCAGGCCTCGCCTCCACATACACACTAGCACAGCCAGGCCTCGCCTCCACATACACCAGCACAGCCAGGCCTCGCCTCCACATACACACTAGCACAGCCAGGCCTCGCCTCCACATACACCAGCACAGCCAGGCCTCGCCTCCACATACACACTAGCACAGCCAGGCCTCGCCTCCACATACACACTAGCACAGCCAGGCCTCGCCTCCACATACACCAGCACAGCCAGGCCTCGCCTCCACATACACACTAGCACAGCCAGGCCTCGCCTCCACATACACACTAGCACAGCCAGGCCTCGCCTCCACATACACACTAGCACAGCCAGGCCTCGCCTCCACATACACACTAGCACAGCCAGGCCTCGCCTCCACATACACCAGCACTGCCAGGCCTCGCCTCCACATACACCAGCACTGCCAGGCCTCGCCTCCACATACTCACCAGCACAGCCAGGCCTCGCCTCCACATACACCAGCACTGCCAGGCCTCGCCTCGCCTCCACATACACCAGCACTGCCAGGCCTCGCCTCCACATTTAAACCAACCAAGCCCACAAATACGTTAACATGGACCAGCATTACACCGTCTAACATACTCTGTCAGATGTAACAACTAAATTTGTGAATTCAAGACCAAATCTATTGTATAACACAGTGTTAGTACGAGAAAAACATTACTTACATTCGAAGCCGTGTTTTAAAATGGCGGCGGTCTTGTACTGACGCTCCAAACTGTGTGTTCGTTTGCGTATGATGAACGTGTGACAATTTACTACAACAATTATTTAATTATTCTTATTCTTTATTTTAATATTTTTAGGGTACATGAAATTTCAAACTTATTTGCACACAATAATATAATTGCATTGTCATAACCTTTATATATTACGGAAAATACGATGACATGAACGAAGTCAAAGTGAAGTTGAAGTCAAAGTCATTCGCCGAACGTATTAGTCATTTTTTTTCTCCCAAACGATAGGGGTAACAAATCCACAGAGAATATAAGTGTACAGTAAAGTCAATTTTATTCAGGAAAGTACATACATAGTTGATTTACAAACATAATGTTGGATTTATAGATAGAGCTAGTGCATACAATACCTAAAGCCACTATAGTAGGCATATAGCATTTCAGGCAACCGGGCAGTATATATGGACCCCTTACTCAAATCTCTGAATATGTTAGATATTAAGTCCCTGCACATACTCTCATGTGTATTTTATATATATAAAACGCTGCACTGTAATGTCAATCCTGACCTTAAAAGCTTCCTAGAAGGTTGTAACAGATCCCATGAGCACCACACCAGAAACAAATACCTATTTGATATTCCAAGAGTACGACTTAGTCAAACTAGAAATGCTTTACAAATCAAGAGACCTCGAATGTGGAATGACCTTCCCAATTATGTTAAAAACTGTACCTCTCCCAACCAGTTTAAGATAAATAAAGATAAATTTATAAGTTAAGAAAAATTCCACAAATCAACAACCCTGTTACTGACCCTGTATTTACCCAAGTCTTTCCTAAATCTAAACTTATCCAATTTATACCCATTGTTTCGTGTTCTATCTTGTGTTGACAATTTTAATACCCTATTAATATCCCCTTTGTTATATCTATTCAGGAAATTGTGGTTGATCTCGAACCCATTGATAATGTGACGACTTATACAGAATTTTGTAACTATATCATCAAGATTGTAACCAGCTTAGCTAAATGTAGTGTGGGGTTCAGTCCCTAAGCCCATATATGTGCCTCTCTAACCATTTAGGTTACAGGGCAAAAACATAAAAACAAAGGTAACTGCAGAAGGCCTATTGGCCCATACCAGGCAGCTCCTATCTATAACAGATAAACACTAAGTACTACCTAATTAACTCAATGTAACCTACCAACCTAACCCCCTATCCACCTAACCTATCCACCGCTGCCCACTGGATGGGGGGCGGTGTGCAGGACAAACATATAAATTTTGATACTAGCTCTCCACATATGTCAGTTGCTTAACACTTTAGTGCGCGCGGCACTAGCTGGAAAACCAAGACAAAAAAGTTTATAATCTTTTCACGCTCCTAACCTCAATTCTCAAGCTATGTTTTTCATTTTGGTATCAATGCGTTGGCAATAAAATTCTCTACAAGATCATATGCATAAAATGTCACCGAAGCATTTGGTATCCCACCACGAAGTAAATAAACACGAAGATGACTCGCCGTGACACCCAAACAGGAAGTAAATGTTCATACTCTTTCGTTTGTTGCCAGCCTCACAGTCATCCTACAGCGCTCATTTTGATATCACTGAACTCGCAATAAAATTCCCCACCCAGACATATGCCTATCAATGTCTAATTATGGTATCGGGTGACCCGCACGAGTGTGGGAACTGGGCGAAGCGTTAGCCGTGATTTCAGCAGGGACGACACTGTTGGGATGCAGTGCTTTGAATGTTTATACTTATTTAACTGTCCTGACATTATTTCTGAAGCTACGTATTTCATTTTTATAGCAATGTGTTCGCAATAGAAAGTTCTATAAGAACATGGGTAGAGTTGGCCAACACAGCGTCAAATAAATTTGCGGCGAATAAAATCTTACGCGTGTTTGTACCCGTGAGCGTCAAAAGTTTTTACTTTGCTCATGTTTTTCAAGTTTATACTTGTTTCACACCGTTTTTTTTTGTATAGTGTTCGGAATAAAATTCCCTACACAGACATATGCATATCAAATACAATTCCTTGGAATTCACAGCTGTAGAGATGACGGAAAACACACAACCGGAACCCGCTCTTGACACTCCAACTCACACCCGCAACACCCACAAAAAAAGTTTCTCTTGTTTCATGTATACTTACTTTAGTTTTCGTGCTACAGTTCTCATTTAGGTATCAAAATATTCCTAAGAAAATAGACTACAATACTGAAACAATCTAAGACAATTATGTGTACTTACCAAAGCAAAGACGATTGTAGTAAAATAAGTTGAGCATTTTATCTCCACTCCACCTCCTTCAGGTACTGATTCCTGAAGTTGCTCAACAGATGTTCCTAGGTGGAGTGAAGCTGATGTAGGTGGTTATTTCTTGTCCACCCAATACACCCTTTTCCTGTGATAAGTGGTGTAATTACAAGGTATGACGCAAAGTGGAACATCGCATGTCTTGCACGCTATACCAGTTTCCTTCCTGATACCCGACTTTGAACACACTTCACACCTGCGACGTTTGGGGATTTTTACCAGCTCATGTTTCAATTTATAGTTCAGGCGAGTCTCTGCTATAACAACACGTCGCTGTTGTCTCTGGGTTGGCAATAAACTACTGTCTGAATCGTCGCTCTCACTATTGTTTTCAAACACTAATGTGGAATATGAATTATCTTCATCAGATTCAGCTTCAGCACTAGGTGTAGACGTGAAGAGAGGGCGCCTCACACCCGACGGGCCAGGTGTTGACGGGTCAGCAGGAGGATACACAGGACCAGTGTCATGATTTATGTCTGGAGCATGAACTAGATGTGGAGATGGTGTAGTTGTTGCAGGCCACTCTGCCTTGTCAAATTTCAATAAAGACCAAATAGCAACTTCATGGAACTAGAGCAGAGTTAGTTTCCTTCGATCATCTGTGTTGGCCTTGTACAATGCATGTACAATGCATTGAGTAAAGACCAAATAGCAACTTCATGGAACTAGAGCAGAGTTAGTTTCCTTCGATCATCTGTGTTGGCCTTGTACAATGCAACCACAAGTTGACATTGAATGTGAATTAACAATGAGACAAGTAAGATTTATACTAATACATTTATACTAACTCTGTTGAGCGTTGACCATTTATACATCAAATCTGTTGATGTGAGCACTTTAGTTTAGTCTGCCGTTTAAAGAAAAAAAGAGCATATCAATGGTATATCACAGAAAACGAATTTATCATAAACTCATGTATTTGTCTTATCATATTGAACTGCATTCATATTTTTAATATATAACAATATGAATATACAAATTTCTGTAAATTCCCTACCTTGTTGGAATCTGTGGAAATGAATGAGCAAATGTGCTGGCTGAAGGAAACCACATTGGTTTCATTTTGGATACAAATGTCCATGGAGATTCAAAATGGAAACTAATTATATAGTTGAACCTGCAGAGACGAGTTTAAGAATCTGTGTTGAGAGTGATGGACACAGCCTTCACAATTATACTTCAGAGAATGTAAACATCTAAGAGTCATTAGAAATATGTGTAGAATAATAAACCCTACATTGTTTGAGTTAGGGAAAACACCATTTGTGATATATAGATACTATAGCTGTTCCTAAAGATTCACCCTTTTTTGCACCAGCAAGATAACATATAAGATTTTAAGAGTTGACGAATGTTAATATTCTTGTTTGATAAACTGTGAACTTGAGACATAGTTAATAAGAACATATTAACACAACAAAATGTTTTCAGAATCTTTAACACCACTTCCCAGCAACTTATATAATTTATATAAATTATTTTAGAGAATAATACATAAATTATATATTTAAACATGATATAGTGTTTAGTGGAATGTATAAGGAGTCAAATTGTGTTAAAAAGAGCAATTTTTAGAAAATTTGGAAAAATACTTTTTTCTGTTCAAATTATAACTAAATGGATTTTAAAGGTTTCACTCAGCCAATATATATCATTCACAATTTATTAATGAATTTTACAAAAAAACACCATAAATTTTATATTTAAACATGTAAAAACTATTTGTTTTACATTTGGAAGAAAATAATTGTAGAAAAACAATTTATAATTAAACCTTTGTGTTTGGATTTTTTGAGTAAAAGTTTCTCAAAGGCTCTCCTGCACCATTCTCAATGCAAATCATTCCCACACCTATGGGAAGAGATAGGCGAACGTTGTGTAGATGATTTGTGTTTGCTGGGAAGAGAGTGATGCAAAGCTCATGAGAGGGATGCAGAGGCTCACGAGAGGGATGCAGAGGCTCACGAGAGGGATGCATGAGTTCAAGAGAGGGATGCAGAGGCTCAAGAGAGGGATGCAGAGGCTCAGGAGAGGGATGCAGAAGCTCAAGTGAGGGATGCAGAGGCACAAGCAAGGGATGCATAGGCTTTTGAGAGTGATGCAGAGGCTCAAGAGAGGGATGCAGAGGCTTAAGAGCGTGATGCAAGGCTCATGAGAGGGATGCAGAGGCTCACGAGAGGGATGCAGGAGTTCAAGAGAGGGATGCAGAGGCTCAAAAGAGAGATGCAGAGGCTCAAGAGAGGGATGCTCAGGCTTCAGAGAGGGATGCAGAGGCTCCAGAGAGAGAAGCAGAGGCTGAAGAGAGAGATGCAGAGGCTTAAGAGAGTGATGCAGAGACTCAAGAGAGATATTTGTTTTCAATACAAATGATAAAAATCAATTTATTTTCATTAGAATTAACTAAAATGTTCCTGATTTTCCGTTTATATTACCGATGGAAGATGTACACGTAAAACCGCTGTAATCCGGCTGAAACGTCGATATATGCAATAAAAACAGACCTTCTCCCCTATTAAATATCTTACTCAGTATTTTAATGAGAAACAAATAGTTGATTGAAAATGAAGTATTTAAGGTTAATTTGTAATCAATTATGTGTTTGTAACATTTTTATCGTATATTTAATGAATTAATAACAATAAACGAAAATTCACATAAACATTGAAAAACGGTAAAATCTTGCCTAATTCGACGATATTTTGTTTAAATCACATAAAGGAAAAGGAGATGATAAACGTGAAAATATTGCTAAATTCGATGATTTTTCGTACGAAACAAAATGCAAGAAAACTTGCTTGAAATGCAATATTATGCGAAATTCTGAGATATGAAGGCCAAATCACATATATTGATACTATATGAAATAGTATCGAAATATTGGTAAAAATGAATATATTTACGTAATATCAAACTATATGAAAAACGTGAAAAAAGTCACTATTACACCAAATTTGAGGATTTTAACTTCGAATCATAAAGCGAGGTTTCGTATTATTTAGATCGAAGAAAAGACATATGACAATGTTGTTTCCAATACAAATGATAAAAATCGATGTGTTTTCATTAGAATTAACTAAAATGTTCCTGATTTTTCGTTTATATTACCGATGGAAGATGTACACGTAAAACCGCTCTATTCCTGCTGAAAAGTCGATATATGCAATAAAAACCGAACTTCTCCCCTTTTCAATATCGTACTCAGTATTTTAACGAGAAACAAATAGATGATTGAAAATGAAGTATTTAAGGTTATTATCTAATCAATTATGAGTTTGCATCACTTTTATTGTATATTTAATGAATTAATAACAATAAACTGAAAATTCACAAAGACGTGGAGAAACGGCCAAATATTGCCTAATTCGATGATATTTTGTTTATATCACATAAAGGAAAAGGGGGGGATGATAAACGTCAAAATATTACTAAATTCGATGATTTTTAGTACGAAACAAAATGCAAGAAAACTTGCTTAAAATGCAATATTATGCAAAATTCTGAGATATGAAGGCCAAATCACATATCGTGATACTACATGAAATAGTAACGAAATATTGGTAAAAATGAAAATATTTACGTAATATCAAACTACATGAAAAACGTGAAAAGTCACTATTATACCAAATTTGAGGATTTTAACTTCGAATCATGAGGCGAGGTTTCGTATTATTTAGATCCAAGAAAAGACATATGACAATGTTGTTTCCAATACAAATGATAAAAAATGACGGCTGGTGGTGGCGGTGGTGGCGGCTGGTGGTGGCGGACGGTGGCAGCTGGTGGCGGTGGTGGTGGCTTGTGGTGGCGGGCGGTGGCGGCTGGTGGCGGTTGGTGGGGGCTGGTGGTGGCGGGCGGTGGCAGCTGGTGGTGGTGGTGGCGGCTGGTGGTGGTGGTGGTGGCAGCTGATCGCAGCTGTTGGTGGTGGTGGCGGTGATGGCGGCTGGTGGCAGGCGGTGGCGGGCGGTGGAGGCTGGTGGCGGTGGCTGGTGGCGGCTGGCGGCGGTGGTGGGTGGTGGCGGCGGCGGTGATGGGTGGTGGCGGCTGTGGTGGGTGGTGGCAGTGGTGATGGGTGGTGGTGTTGGCGGCGGTGATGGGTGCTGGCGGCGGTGATGGGTGGTGGCGGCGGTGGTGGGTGGTGGTGGCGGTGGTGGGTGGTGGTGGTGGGTGGTGGTGGCGGCGGTTGTGGTGGTGGGTGGTGGTGTTGGCGGCAGTGATGGGTGGTGGCGGCAGTGATGGGTGGTGGTGGCGGTGGTGGGTGGTAGTGGCGGTGGTGGGTGGTGGTGGTGGGTGGTGGTGGCGGCGGTTGTGGTGGTGGGTGGTGGTGGCGGCTGGTGGTGGTGGGTGGTGGCGGTGGTGGCGGGTGGCTTTGGGTGGCGGCGGCGGGTGGCGGCTGGTGGTGGCGGCGGGTGGCGGATGGTGGCGGCCACCTAGGACACACCCTTCGCCACTGAAGGTCTGAGCACAACTAACTATGTGTGTCTCACTCACCACCAGCCCAGTGGTGCCATCACCTCGCCCTCTCAAAATGTTTCCTTCAAAGATTGTATATTATCTTTGAACAACAAGTTTGATTATCAAGGAAATAATGCATATATTATTGTCACATTAATACTGTGTAATATCTTATTACATTCCTGCTAAATAATTATAATTTGAAACAGGACAAAAAATCCAACATATATATAAAAAACAACATTAGAGATCACGAGGCCTAGGACTATCTGTGACCACACATCCTGCCTCCCTGGCCATGTAGTTACCCGCTCACACCTCACACTCTTCAATCACTCTCATAATCACTCTCACTCTTACTCTCAGTCACTCTTATGCACTATTACTCACTCTTACTCTCAGTCATCCTTACTCACTCTTACCCACTCTTACTCACTCTCATACTCTTACTCACTCTTACTCTCACTCTTACTATCAGTCACTCTTAATCTGTCACTCTTACTCTGTCACTCTACTCACTCTCAGTCACCCTTACCCATTCATACTCACTCTCTCACTCTTACTCTCATACTCTTACTCTCAATCACTATTACTCTCACTCACTCTCAATTACTCTTACTCTCAATCACTCTTACTCTCAATCACTCCTACTCTCAATCACTCTTACTCTCATTCTTATTCTTACTCACTCTTACTCTCACTCTTACTCTTATTCTCAATCACTCTTACTCTCACTCCTACTCCCAATCACTCTTACTCTCAATCACTCTTACTCTCACTCCTACTCCCAATCACTCTTACTCTCAATCACTCTTACTCTCATTCTAACTCTCAATCACTCTTACTCTCACTCTAACTCTCAATCACTCTTACTCTCATTCTCAATCACTCTTACTCTCATTCTCAATCACTCTTACTCTCATTCTCAATCACTCTTACTCTCATTCTCAATCACTCTTACTCTCAATCACTCTTACTCTCACTCTTACTCAATCTGTCACTCTTACTCTCACTCACTCTCTGTAGCTCTTACTTTTACTCACTCTCAGTCACTCTTACTTTTACTCACTCTCACTCACTCTTACTCACACACACTCTCTGGCACTCACTCACCTTCAGTCACTCCTACTCTTACTCACTCTTACTCTTACTCACTCTTACTCTTACTCACTCTTACTCTCAATCAATCTTACTCTCACTCCTACTCCCAATCACTCTTACTCTCAATCACTCTTACTCTCAATCACTCCTACTCTCACTCTAACTCTCAATCACTCTTACTCTCAATCACTCTTACTCTCACTCTAACTCTCAATCACTCTTACTCTCACTCTCAATCACTCTTACTCTCATTCTCACCCTTACTCACTCTTACTCTAAATCACTCTTACTCACTCTGTCACTCTTACTCTCACTCACTTTTACTCACTCTCAGTCACTCTTACTTTAACTCACTCTTACTTTTACTCACTCTCACTCACTCTTACTTTTACTCACTCTCACTCACTCTTACTCACACTTACACACTCTCTGGCACTCACTCACCTTCAGTCACTCTTACTCTTACTCTCATTCTTACTCTTACTCACTCTTACTCTCACTCCTACTCCCAATCACTCTTACTCTCAATCACTCTTACTCTCACTCCTACTCCCAATCACTCTTACTCTCAATCACTCTTACTCTCACTCTAACTCTCAATCATTCTTACTCTCATTCTCAATCACTCTTACTCTCATACTCACCCTTACTCACTCTTACTTTCAATCACTCTTACTCTCACTCTTACTCACTCTGTCACTCTTACTCTCACTTATTCTTACTCACTCTTAGTCACTCTTACTTTTACTCACTCTTACTCACACTTACACACTCTCTGGCACTCACTCACCTTCAGTCACTCTTACTCTCATTCTTACCCTTACTCTCAATCACTCTTACTCTCACTCCTACTCCCAATCACTCTTACTCTCAATCACTCTTACTCTCACTCTCAATCACTCTTGCTCTCACTCTAACTCTCAATCACTCTTACTCTCATTCTCAATCACTCTTACTCTCACTCTCAATCACTCTTACTCTCACTCTCAATCACTCTTACTCTCATACTCACCCTTACTCTCACTCACTCATACTTTTACTCACTCTTACTCACACTTACACACTCTCTGGCACTCTCACTCACCTTCTGTCACTCTTACTCTTACTCACTTTTACTCTCAGTCACTCTTACTCACTCTTACCCACTCTCGCTCACTCTTACTCACTCTAGTTAATAAGAACACGCCAATGTAAGACAACAAAACGTTTTCAGATTCTTTCACACCACTTTCCAGCAACTTTTATAATATATATAAATTATCTTAGGGAATAATACATAAATTATATATTTAAACATGATATTAGTGTTTAGTGGAATGCATAAGGAGTCAAATTGCGTTAAAAAGAGCGATTATTAGAAAATTTGGACAACTACTTTTTTCTGATCATATTATAACTAAATGGATTTTGAACGTTTCACTGAGCCAATAAATATCATACACAATTTATTAATGAATTTTACAAAAAACACAATAAATTTTATATTTAAACAAGTAAGAACTATTTGTAATAAATTAGGAACAAAATAGTTGTGGAAAAACAATTTATTATAAAACCTTTGTGTTTGGATTTTTTGATTAAAAGTTTCTCAAAGGCTCTCCTGCACCATTCTCAATGCAAATCATTCCTACACCTATGGGAAGAGACAGACGAACGTTTTGTAGATGATTTGTGTTTGCTGGGCAGTAATTGACATATTTTCGGTAAAAAAATTCGTAATTTCAAACTGCGAATATTTGGAGAGAGCCAGTATTTGGCTCCAAAATATGGCTCAAGGGACGAATTTGAGATGTTTGGGCTCTTTTGAAAACTGCAGGGAGGGTTTCGGCAAAATGTGACCCATCACTGCTTTCAGTAATTGGCATATTTTCAGAATAAAAAGTCGTTATTTCAAAATGTGAATACGTGCAGAGAGCCAGAATTTAGCTCCAAAATATGATTCAAGGGTCGTATTTGGGATGTTTGGGATATTTTAAAAACTGCAGGGAGGGTTTGGTCATAATGTGATCCATCGCCGCTTTCCGTAATTGGCATATTTTCAGTATAAAAAGTCATAATTTCAAACTGCGAATACGTGCAGAGAGCCAGAATTTGGCTCCAAAATATGGCTCAAGGGTCGAATATGGGATGTTTGGAATATTTGAAAATTGCAAGGGGGGTTTGGCCAAAATGTGACGCAACGCTACTTTCAGTAATTGGCATATTTTCAGTATAAAAAGTCGTAATTTCAAACTTGGAATACGTGCAGAGAGCCAAAATTTGGCTTCAAAATAAGGCTCCAGGGTCGAATTATGGATGTTTGGAATATTTTGAAAACTGCAGGGGGTGGTTTGGGCAAAATGTGACCTATCGCTGCTCTCAGTATTTAACATATTTTCGGTATAAAAATTCGTAATTTCAAACTGCGAATATTTGGAGAGCGCCAGTATTTGGCTCCAAAATATGGCTCAAAGGACGAATTTGGGAGGTTTGGGCTCTTTTGAAAACTGCAGGGAGAGTTTGAGCAAAATGTGACCCATCACTGCTTTCAGTAATTGGCATATTTTTCAGAATAAAAAGTTGTTATTTCAAAATGTGAATACATGCAGAGAGCCAGAATTTAGCTCCAAAATAAGGTTCAAGGGTCGAATTTGGGATGTTTGGGATATTTTAAAAACTGCAGGGAGGGTTTGGTCATAATGTGATCCATTGCTGCTCTCCGTAATTGGCATATTTTCGGTATAAAAGTTCAAAAAATCAAACTTGGAATACGTGCTGAGAGTCAGAATTTGGCTCCAAAGTATGGCTCAATGGACGAATTTGGGATGTTTGGGCTATTTTGAAAACAAATTGCAAGAAACTTGATATAATGCAAAATTTGCGAAATTCTGAGATATGAAGGCCAAATCACATATCATGAGAAAACATGAAGTAGTATCGAATAATTGGTAAAAACGAATATATTTACGTAAAATCACACTACATAAAAAACGTGAAAAAATTCACTATTTTACCATATTTGAGGATTTTAACTTCAAATCATAGAGCGAGGTTTCGTATTATTTAGATCCAAAAAAAGACATATGACAATGATGTTTCCAATACAAATGATAAAAATCAATGTGTTTTCATTGGAATTAACTAAAATGTTCCTGATTTTCCGTTTATATTACCGATGGAAGATGTACATGTAAAACCGCTCCAATCCGGCTGAAACGTCTATATATGCAATAAAAACAGAACTTCTCCCCTATTCAATATCTTACTCAGTATTTTAACGAGAAACAAATGGTTGATTGAAAATGAAGTATTTAAGGTTAATTTGTAATCAATTATGTGTTTGCATCATTTTTATCGTATATTTAATGAATTAATAACAATAAACGGAAAATTCAAATAAACGTTGAAAAACGGTAGAATCTTGCCTAATTCGACGATATTTTGTTTAAATAACATAAAGGAAAAGAAGATGATAAACGTGAAAATATTGCTAAATTCGATGATTTTTCGTACGAAACAAAATGCAAGAAAACTTGCTTAAAATGCAATATTATGCGAAATTCTGAGATTTGAAGGCCAAATCACATATCGTGATACTATATGAAATAGTATCGAAATATTGGTAAAAATGAATATATTTACGTAATATCAAACTATTTGAAAAACGTGAAAAAAGTCACTATTATACCAAATTTGAGGATTTTTACTTCGAATCATGAAGCGAGGTTTCGTATTAATTAGATCCAAGAAAAGACATATGACAATGTTGTTTCCAATACAAATGATAAAAATGAATGTGTTTTCATTAGAATTAACTAAAATGTTCCTGATTTTCCGTTTATATTACCGATGGAAGATGTACACGTAAAACCGCTCTATTCCGGCTGAAAAGTCGATATATGCAAGAAAAACCAAACTTCTCCCTTTTTCAATATCTTACTCAGTATTTTAACGAGAAACAAATAGATGATTGAAAATAAAGTATTTAAGGTTATTATCTAATCAATTATGTGTTTGCATCATTTTTATTGTATATTTAATGAATTAATAACAATAAACTGAAAATTCACAAAAACGGGGAAAAACGGCAAAATATTGCCTAATTCGATGATATTTTGTTTATATCACATAAAGGAAAAGGGGGGGATGATAATCGTCAAAATATTACTAAATTCGATGATTTTTAGTACGAAACAAAATGCAAGAAAACTTGCTTAAAATGGAATATTTTGCGAAATGTTGAGATTTGAAGGCTAAATCACATATCGTGATACTACATGAAATAGTATCGAAATATGGGTAAAAAAATGAATATATTTACGTAATATCAAACTAAATGATGAACGTGAAAAAGTCACTATTATAATAAATTTGAGGATTTTAACTTCGAATCATAGAGCGAGGTTTCGTATTATATAGACCCAAGAAAAGACATATGACAATGTTGTTTCCAATACAAATGATAAAAATCAATGTGTTTTCATTAGAATTAACTAAAATGTTCCTGATTTTCAGTTTATATTACCAATGGAAGATGTACACGTATAACCACTCAATTCCGGCTGAATAGTCGATATATGCAATAAAAACCAAACTTTTCCCCTTTTCAATATCTTACTCAGTACTTTAACGACAAACAAATAGATGATTGAAAATAAAGTATTTAAGGTTATTATCTAATCAATTATGTATTTGCATCATTTTTATTGTATATTTAATGAATTAATACTAAAAAACTTAAAATTCACAAGAACGTGGAAAAACGACAAATAATGCCATATTCGATGATATTTTGTTTAAATCACATAAAGGAAATGGGGATGATAAACGTCAAAATATTGCAAAATTCGATGATTTTTAGTACAAAACAAAATGCAAGAAACTTGATAAAAATTCAAAATTTGCGAAATTCTGAGATATGAAGGCCAAATCACATATCGTGGGAAAACATGAAGTAGTATCGAATAATTGGTAAAAACGAATGTATTTACGTAAAATCACACTAAATAGAAAACGTGAAAAAAGTCACTATTTTACCATATTTGAGGACTTTAACTTCAAATCATAGAGCGAGGTTTCATATTATTTAGATCCAAAAAAAGACATATGTCAATGTTGTTTCCAATACAAATGATAAAAATCAATGTGTTTTCATTAGAATTAACTAAAATGTTCCTGATTTTCCGTTTATATTACCGATGGAAGATGTACACGTAAAACCGCTCTAATCTGGCTGAAACGTCGATATATGCAATAAAAACAGAACTTCTCCCATTTCAATATCTTACTCAGTATTTTAACGAGAAACAAATAGTTGATTGAAAATGAAGTATTTAAGGTTAATTTCTAATCAATTATGTGTTTGCATCATTTTATTTATTTTCTCTGGAGCCTTAGCATTCCTCTCTTGATCCTCTGCATCACTCTCTTGAGCCTCTGCATCATTCTCTTGAGCCTCTGCATCCCTCTCTTAAGCCTCTACATCATTCTCTTCAGCCTATGCATCAATCTCTTGATCCTCTGAATCACTCTCTTAAGCCTCTGCATCTCTCTCTTCACCCTCTGCATCCCTCTCTGGAGCCTCAGCATCCCTCTCTTGCGCCTCTGCAGCACTCTCTTGAGCCTCTTCATCATTCTCTTGAGCCTCACCATCACTCTCTTGAGCCTCTGCATCCCTCTCTTAAGCGTCTGCATCCCTCTCTTGAGCCTTTGCATCACTCTCTTAAGCCTCTGCATCCCTCTCTTTAGCCTCTGCATCCCTCTCTTTAGCCTCTGCATCCCTCTCTTAAGCCTTTGCATCCCTCTCTTGAGCCATTGCATCACTCTCTTAAGCCTCTGCATCCGTCTCTGGAGCCTCTGCATTACTTTCAAGAGCCTCTGCGTCCCTCTCTTGTGCCTCTGCATCCCTCACTTTAGGCTCTGCATCCCACTCATGAGCCTCTTCATCCGTCTTTTAAGCCTCTGCATCACTCTCTTAAGCCTCTGCATCACTCTCGTAGGCCTCTGAATCACTCTCTTGAGCCTCTGCATCAATCTCGTAAGCCTCTGAATCACTCTCTTGAGCCTCTGCATCTCTCTCTTGAGCTCCTGCATCCATCTCTTGAGCCTCTGCATCCCTCTCATGAGCCTCTGCATCCCTCTCTTGAGCCTTTGCAGCACTCTCTTAAGCCTCTGCATCCCTCTCTTGAGCCTCTGCATCCCTCTCTTAAGGCTCTGCATCCCTCTCTTGAGCCTTTGCATCACTCACTTAAGCCTCTGCATCCCTCTCTGGAGCCTCTGCATCACTCCCAAGAGCCTCTGCGTCCCTCTCTTGTGCCTCTGCATCCCTCACTTGAGCCTCTGCGTCCCTCTCATGAGCCTCTGCATCCGTCTCTTAAGCCTCTGCATCACGCTCTTGAGCCTCTGCATCCCTCTCATGAGCCTCTGCATCCCACTCGTGAGCCTTTGCATCACTCTCCCAAGCCAATGCATCCCGCTCTTGAGCCTCTGCATCACTCTGACGAGCCTCTGCATCCCTCTCTTGTGCCTCTGCATCCCCTCTCTTGAGCCTCTGCATCCCTTTCTTGACCCTCTGCAACCCTCTCTTAAGCCTCTGCATCACTCTCTTGAGCCTCTGCATCATTCTCCTAACCCTCTGCATCACTCTCATGAGCCTCTGCATAACACTCTTAAGCCTATGCATCCCTCTCTTGAGCCTCTGCATCACTCTCATGAGCCTCTGTATCCCTCTTTTGAGCCTCTGCAACACTCTAGTAAGCCTCTGCGACACTCTCTTAATCCTCTGATTCCCTCTCTTTATCGTCTGCATCACTCTCTTCCCAGCAAACAATTTTAGGTTGCCACAACATATCTGGAAAGTATTTGAAAGTATTGGAAACGTTTGTTTTATCGTATCAGATACGATATTGTGTGTGGACTTAAATAGGTTTCCAAAACTTATAACCAAGACATATGTATCTAACACTAATTTGAGATGTTGTGGCAACTTTACACTCCTAACATGAGTCATTCATAATCCATTCATACACCAATATGAATCTCTTATGAAAGGTTTGAGCCAATAATCTGAACCATTTTCACATCTTTGTGTTTAAAGTTAAGTTTCTTGAAATTAAATTATATTTTATATTATATTATTTTTATTATATTTTATATTATATTATTATTTTCAATTTAAATATTAAAACCAATTTAAGGGTAAAAAAAATCTAATAATTTATATTTCTTTTATTATTTACTAACAATTATAATTATTTACTAACGGAGAGAGGGGAGGCTGGATGGCGGAGAGTGGCGGACAGTGGCGGCGGTGGCGGATAGTGGCGGCGGGTGGACAGTGGCGGCGGGCGGACAGTGGCGGCGGCGGGCGGACAGTGGCGGCGGCGGGCGGACAGTGGCGGCGGGCGGACAGTGGCGGATAGTGGCGGCGGGCGGACAGTGGCGGATGGTGGCGGCGGGCGGGCGGACAGTGGCGGCGGGCGGGCGGACAGTGGCGGCGGGCGGACAGTGGCGGCTGTGGCGGATAGTGGCGGCGGGCGGACCGTGGCGGCGGTGGTGGACAGTGGCGGCGGGCGGACAGTGGCGGCGGCGGGCGGACAGTGGCGGCGGCGGGCGGACAGTGGCGGCGGTGGGCGGACAGTGGTGGCGGCGGGCGGACAGTGGTGGCGGCGGGCGGACAGTGGCGGCGGTGGGCGGACAGTGGTGGCGGCGGGCGGACAGTGGAGGCCGCGGGCGGACAGTGGTGGCGGCGGGCGGACAGTGGTGGCGGCGGGCGGACAGTGGTGGCGGCGGGCGGACAGTGGTGGCGGCGGGCGGACAGTGGTGGCGGTGGCAGACAGTGGTGGCGGTGGCGGACAGTGGTGGCGGTGGCGGATAGTGGCAGCGGGCGGACAGTGGCGGCGGTGGCGGATAGTGGCGGCGGGCGGACAGTGGCGTCGGGCGGACAGTGGCGGCGGTGGCGGACAGTGGCGGCGGGCGGACAGGGTTGGCGGCGGGCGGACAGTGGCGGCGGTGGCGGATAGTGGTGGCGGGCGGACAGTGGCGGCGGGCAGACAGTGGCGGCGGGCAGACAGTGGCGGCGGGCGGACAGTGGCGGCTGTGGCGGATAGTGGCGGCGGCGGGCGGACAGTGGAGGCGGCGGGCGGACAGTGGTGGCGGCGGGCGGACAGTGGTGGCGGTGGCGGACAGTGGCGGCGGTGGCGGACAGTGACGGCGGTGGCGGACAGTGGCGGCGGTGGCGGACAGTGGCGGCGGTGGCGGACAGTGGCGGCGGTGGCGGACACTGGCGGCTGTGTCTGGCGGTGGTGGCGGGCGGTGGCGGGTGGCGGCGTCTGTGATGAGTGGTGGCGGCTGGCGGTGGTGGGTGGTGGTGGCGGCCGCGGCTGGTGGTGGAGGGTGGTGGCGGCGGTGGTGGTGGGTGGTGGTGGCGGCGGCGGCTGGTGGTGGTGGGTGGTGGTGGCGGCGGCGGCTGGTGGTGGTGGGTGGTGGTGGCGGCGGTGGTGGTGGGTGGTGGTGGCGGCGGCGGCTGGTGGTGGTGGCGGCGGGTGGTGGGTGGCGGCGGCGGCTGGTGGTGGTGGGTGGTGGGTGGTGGCGGCTGTGGTGGGTGGTGGCGGGCGGTGGCGGGCGGTGGCGGGCGGTGGCGGGCGGCGGCGGCTGTGGTGGGTGGTGACGATCGGCGGTGGGGGGGTGCTGGTGGCGGCTGGCGGTGGAGGCTTGCGGTGGCGACTGTGGCAACGGGCGGTGACGGCTGATAGCGGGCGGTGGTGGCGGCTGGTGGCAGGTGGTGGTGGCGGTGGTGGCGGCTGGTGGAGGCGGCTGGTGGTGGTGGCAGCTGGTGGCGGTGATGGCGGCTGGTGGTGGTGGCAGCTGGTGGCGGTGATGGCGGCTGGTGGTGGTGGCAGCTGGTGGCGGTGATGGCGGCTGGTGGTGGTGGTGGTGGCGGCTGGTGGTGGTGGCAGCTGGTGGTGGTGGTGGTGGTGATGGCCGCTGGTGGCGGGCGGTGGCGGCTTGTGGCGGCTGGTGGTGGCGGCGGTGGTGGGTGGTGGTGGTGGGTGGTGGTGGCGGCTGTGGTGGGTGGTGGCGGTGGTGTCGGCGGCGGCTGTGGTGGGTGGTGGCGGCGGCGGCGGTGATGGGTGGTGGCGGCGGCGGTGGTGGTGGTGGCGGTGATGGGTGGTGGCGGCGGTGGTGGTGGCGGCGGCGGCGGCTGGTGGTGGTGGGTGGTGGTGGTGGGTGGTGGCGGCGGGTGGCGGTGGTGGGTGGCGGTGGTGGGTGGCGGTGGCTGGTGGCGGCTGGTGGTGGGAGGTGGCGGCGGGTGGTTAGTGGCGGTGGTGGGTGGCGGTGTTTGGTGGCGGGTGGCGGCTGGTGGCGGCTGGTGGTGGGTAGCGGCTGGTGGTGGGTGGTGGCAGGTGGCGGCTGGTGGTGGCTGGTGGCGGGTGGCGGCTGGTGGTGGGTGGTAGCGGCGGGTGGTGAGTGGCGGTGGTGGGTGGCGGTGGCTGGTGGCTGGTGGCGGGTGGTGGCGGGTGGCGGCTGGTGGTGGGTGGTGGCGGGTGGCGGCTGGTGGTGGGTGGTGGCGGGTGGCGGCTGGTGGTGGGTGGCGGCGGGTGGTGGGTGGTGGCGGCGGGTGGTGAGTGGCGGTGGAGGGTGGCGGCGGCTGGTGGTGGGTGGTGGCGGCTGGTGGTGGGTGGTGGCGGGTGGCGGCTGGTGGTGGGTGGTGGCGGGTGGCTGCTGGTGGTGGGTGGTGGCGGGTGGCGGCTGGTGGCGGGTGGTGGCTGGTGGTGGGTGGCGGTGGGTGGCGGCGGGTGGCGGCTGGTGGTGGGTGGCGGTGGGTGGCGGTGGGTGGCGGCGGGTGGCGGCGGGTGGCTGGTGGTGCGTGGTGGCGGGTGGCGGCTGGTGGTGGGTGGCGGCTGGTGGTGGGTGGTGGCGGGTGGTGGGTGGTGGCGGGAGGCGGCTGGTGGTGGGTGGTGGCGGGTGGCGGCTGGTGGCGGGTGGTGGCGGGTGGCGGCTGGTGGTGGGTGGCGGCTGGTGGTGGGTGGTGGCGGGTGGCAGCTGGTGGTGGGTGGCGGCTGGTGGTGGGTGGTGGCGGGTGGCGGCTGGTGGTGGGCGGCGGGTGGCGGCCAGCTGGGACACACCCTTCACCACTGAAGGTCTGAGAACAACTAACCATATGTCTCTCTCACCACCACCAGCCTAGTGTTGCCAGCTCGCGCTCTCAAAATGTTTCCTTCAAAGATTGTATATTATCTTTGAACAACAAGTTTGATTATCAAGGAAATAATGCATATATTATTGTCACATTAATACTGTGCAATATCTTATTACATTCCTGCTAAATAATTATAATTTGAAACAGGACAAAAAATCCAACATATATATAAAAACCAACATTAGAGATCACGAGGCCTAGGCCTCGCCTGTGACCACACATCCTGCCTCCCTGGCCTGCTACACTCACACACCTCACACTCTTAACTCTCTCATAATCACTCTCACTCTCTTACTCTGTCACTCTTACTCTCTGTCACTCTTACTCTCTGTCACTCTTACTCTCTGTCACTCTTACTCTGTCACTCTTACTCTGTCACTCTTACACTGTCACTCTTACTCTCTGTCACTCTTACTCTCTGTCACTCTTACTCTCTGTCACTCTTACTCTCTGTCACTCTTACTCTGTCACTCTTACTCTCTGTCACTCTTACTCTCTGTCACTCTTACTCTCTGTCACTCTTACTCTCTGTCACTCTTACTCTGTCATTCTTACTCACTCTCAGTCACCCTTACCCATTCATACTCACTCTCTCACTCTTACTCTCATACTCTTACTCTCAATTACTCTTACTCTCAATCACTCTTACTCCCAATCACTCCTACTCCCAATCACTCCTACTCCCAATCACTCCTACTCTCATTCTTACTCTTACTCCCAATCACTCTTACTCTCAATCACTCTTATTCTCATTCTTACTCTTACTCTCACTCTTACTCTTACTCCCATTCACTCTTACTCCCAATCACTCTTACTCTCAATCACTCTTACTCTCAATCACTCTTACTCTCAATCACTCTTACTCTCATTCTTACTCTTACTCACTCTTACTCTCAATCACTCTTATTCTCATTCTTACTCCTACTCCCAATCACTCTTACTCCCAATCACTCTTACTCTCAATCACTCTTACTCCCAATCACTCTTACTCTCAATCACTCTTACTCTCAATCACTCTTACTCTCAATCACTCTTACTCTCATTCTTACTCTTACTCACTCTTACTCTCAATCACTCTTATTCTCATTCTTACTCCTACTCCCAATCACTCTTACTCCCAATCACTCTTACTCTCAATCACTCTTACTCCCAATCACTCTTACTCTCAATCACTCTTACTCTCAATCACTTTTACTCTCAATCACTCTTACTCTCAATCGCTCTTACTCTCACTAACTCTCAATCACTCTTACTCTCACTCTAACTCTCAATCACTCTTATGCACTATTACTCACTCTTTCTCTCAGTCATCCTAACTCACTCTCATACTCACTCTTACTCTGTCACTCTTACTCTCTGTCACTCTTACTCTCTGTCACTCTTACTCTCTGTCACTCTTACTCTCTGTCACTCTTACTCTCTGTCACTCTTACTCTGTCACTCTTACTCTCTGTCACTCTTACTCTCTGTCACTCTTACTCTCTATCACTCTTACTGTCATTCTTACTCTGTCACTCTTACTCACTCTCAGTCACCCTTACCCATTCACACTCACTCTCACTCTTACTCTCATACTCTTACTCTCAATTACTCTTACTCTCAATCACTCTTACTCCCAATCACTCCTACTCCCATTCACTCCTACTCTCAATCACTCCTACTCTCATTCTTACTCTTACTCTTACTACCAATCACTCTTACTTTCAATCACTCTTATTCTCATTCTTACTCTTACTCTCACTCTTACTCCCAATCACTCTTACTCCCAATCACTCTTACTCTCAATCACTCCTACTCTCAATCACTCTTACTCTCATTCTTACTCTTACTCACTCTTACTCTCAATCACTCTTATTCTCATTCTTACTCTTACTCTCACTCTTACTCCCAATCACTCTTACTCCCAATCACTCTTACTCTCAATCACTCTTACTCTCAATCACTCTTACTCTCATTCTTACTCTTACTCACTCTTACTCTCAATCACTCTTACTCTCACTCTTACTCCCAATCACTCTTACTCCCAATCACTCTTACTCTCAATCACTCTTACTCTCACTCTAACTCTCAATCACTCTTACTCTCAATCACTTTACTCTCACTCTTACTCATTCTGTCACCCTTACTCACTCTGTCACTCTTACTCACTCTCAGTCACTCTTACTTATACTCACTCTTACTCACACTTACACACTCTCTGGCACTCTCACTCACCTTCAGTCACTCTTACTCACTCTTACCCACTCTCGCTCACTCTTACTCACTCTAGTTAATAAGAACACGCCAATATAAGACAACAAAACGTTTTCAGATTCTTTCACACCACTTTCCAGCAACTTTTATAATTTATATAAATTATCTTAGGGAATAATACATAAATTATATATTTAAACATGATATTAGTGTTTAGTGGAATGCATAAGGAGTCAAATTGTGTTAAAAAGAGCGATTTTTAGAAAATTTGGAAAACTACTTTTTTTTTTCATATTATAACTAAATGGATTTTAAAGGTTTCACTCAGCCAATATATATCATTCACAATTTATTAATGAATTTTACAAAAAAACACCATAAATTTTATATTTAAACATGTAAAAACTATTTGTTTTACATTTGGAAGAAAATAATTGTAGAAAAACAATTTATAATTAAACCTTTGTGTTTGGATTTTTTGAGTAAAAGTTTCTCAAAGGCTCTCCTGCACCATTCTCAATGCAAATCATTCCCACACCTATGGGAAGAGATAGGCGAACGTTGTGTAGATGATTTGTGTTTGCTGGGTTAAGCCTCTGCATCACTCTCTTCAGCCTCTGCTTCACTCTCTTAAGCCTCTGCATCACTCCCTTGAGCCTCTGTATCATTCTCTTGATCCTCTGCATCCTTCTCTTAAGCCTCTACATCATTCTCTTGAGCCTCTGCATAACTCTCTTGAGCTTCTGAGTCACTCTCTTAAGCCTCTGCATCACTCTCTTGAGCCTCTGCGTCACTCTCTTAAGCCTCTGCATCTCTCACTTCAGCCTCTGCATCACTCTCTGGAGCCTCTGCATCCCTCTCTGGAGCCTCAGCACCCCTCTCCTGAGCCTCAGCAGCACTCTCTTAAGCGTCTGCATCACTCTCTTGAGCCTCTGCATCACTCTCTTAAGCCTCTGCATCTCTCACTTCAGCCTCTGCATCACTCTCTGGAGCCTCTGCATCCCTCTCTGGAGCCTCAGCACCCCTCTCCTGAGCCTCAGCATCACTCTCTTAAGCCTCTGCATCACTCTCGTAAGCCTCTGAATCACTCTCTTGAGCCTCTGCATCACTCTCTTCAGCCTCTGAATCCCTCGCTTGAGGCCTCTGCATCACGCTCATACTCCTCTGCATCACTCTCTTGAGCCTCTGCATCACTCTCTTGAGCCTCTGCATCACTCTCTAGACCCTCTGCATCACTCTCTTTATCCTATGCATCATGCACTCTCTTGACCCTCTGCATCACTCTCCTCAGCCTCTGCATCACTCTCTTGAACCTCTGCATCACTCTCTTGAGCCTCTACATCACTCTCTTGAAACTCTGCATCACTCTCTTAAGCCTCTGCATCCCTCTCTTGATCGTCTGCATCACTCCCTTGAGCCTCTGCATCATTCTCCTGAGCCTCTGCATCCCTCTCTTAAGCCTCTACATCATTTTCTTGAGCCTCTGCATAACTCTCTTCAGCCTCTGCATAAATCTCTGGAGCCTCTGCATCCCTCTCTGGATCCTCAGCATCCCTCTCTTGAGCCTCTACAGCACTCTCTTTAGCCTCTTCATCATTCTCTTGAGCCTCTGCATCCCTCTCCTAACCCTCTGCATCACTCTCTTGAGCCTCTGCATCCCTCTCGTGAACTCCTGCATCCCTGTCATGAGCCTCTGCATCCCTCTCGTGAGCATTTGCATCACTTTCCCAAGCCTATGCATCCCGCTCTTGATCCTCTGGATCACTCCCACGAGCCTCTGCATCCCTCTCTTGTGCCTCTGCATCCCCTCTCTTGAGCCTTTGCATCCCTCTCTTGAGCCTCTGCATCCCTCTCTTAAGCCTCTGAATACTCTCTTAAGCCTCTGCATCACTCTCTTGAGCCTCTGCATCATTCTCCTAACCCTCTGCATCACTCTCATGAGCCTCTGCATAACTCTCTTGAGCCTCTGCATCACTCTCATGAGCCTCTGTATCCCTCTCTTGAGCCTCTGCAACACTCTAGTAAGCCTCTGTATCACTCCCTTGAGCCTCTGCATCATTCTCTTGAGCCTCTGCATCCCTCTCTTAAGCCGCTACATCATTCTCTTGAGCCTCTACATAACTCTCTTGAGCTTCTGAGTCACTCTCTTAAGCCTCTGCATCACTCTCTTGAGCCTCTACATCACTCTCTTCAGCCTCTGCATAACTCTCTGGAGCCTCTGCATCCCTCTCTGAAGCCTCAGCATCCCTCTCTTGAGCCTCTACAGCACTCCCTTTAGCCTCTTCATCATTCTCTTGAGCCTCTGCATCCCTCACTTGAGCCTTTGCATCACTATCTTAAGCTTATGCATCCCTCTCTTGAGCCTTTGCATCACTCTCAAGAGCCTCTGCATTCCTCTCATGTGCCTCTGCATCCCCTCACTTGAGCCTCTGCTTCCCTCTCTTGAGCCTCTGCATCACTCTCTTGAGCCTCTGCATCCCTCTCTTGAGCCTCTGCATCCCTCTTTTAAGCCTCTGCATCACTCTCTTAAGTCTCTGCATCCCTCTCTTGAGCCTCTGCATCACTCTCTTGAGCCTCTGCATTACTCTCTTGAGCCTCTACATCCTTCTCTTGAGCCTCTGCATCCCTCTCTTAAGCATCTGCATCACTATCTTGAGCCTATGCATCACTCTCTTGGCCCTCTGCATCCCTCTCCTAAGCCTACGCAACACTCTCTTCAGCCTCTGCATCACTCTCTTAAGCCTCTGCATCCCTCTCTTGATCATCTGCATCACTCTCGTAAGCCTATGCACCAATCTCTTTAGCCTCTGCAGAACTCTCTTGAGCCTTTGCTTCACTCTCTTTAGCCTCTGCATCCCTCTATTGAGCCTCTGCATCTTTCTCATGTGCCTCTGCATCCCTCACTTGAGCCTCTGCATCCCTCTCTTGAGCCTCTGCATCTCTCTCTTGAGCCTCTGCATCCCTCTCTTGAGCCTCTGCATCCGTCTCTTAAGCCTCTGCATCACTCTCTTAAACCTCTGCATCACTCTCGTAAGCCTCTGAATCACTCTCTTGAGCCTCTGCATCACTCTCTTAAGCCTCTGAATCCCTCGCTTGAGGCCTCTGCAACTCTCTCTCGAGCTTTTGCATCACGCTCATACTCCTCTGCATCACTCTCTCGAGCTTTTGCATCACGCTCATACTCCTCTGCATCACGCTCATACTCCTCTGCATCACTCTCCTGAGCCTCTGCATCACTCTCTTGAGCCTCTGCATCACTCTCTAGACCCTCTGCATCACTCTCTTGAGCCTCTGCATCACTCTCTTGAGCCTCTGCATCACTCTCCTGAGCGTCTGTATCACTCTCCTGAGCCTCTGCATCACTCTCTTGTGCCTCTACATCACTCTCTTGAACCTCTGCATCACTCTCTTAAGCCTCTGCATCCCTCTGTTGATCGTCTGCATCACTCCCTTGAGCCTCTGCATCATTCTCCTGAGCCTCTGCATCCCTCTCTTAAGCCTCTACATCATTCTCTTGAGCCTCTGCATAACTCTCTTGAGCTTCTGAGTCACTCTCTCAAGCCTCTGCATCACTCTCTTGAGCCTCTACATCACTCTCTTCAGCCTCTGCATAACACTCTGGAGCCTCTGCATCCCTCTCTGGAACCTCAGCATCCCTCTCTTGAGCCTCTACAGCACTCTCTTTAGCCTCTTCATCATTTTCTTGAGCCTCTGCATTCGCCTCTTAAGCCTCTGCATCACTCTCTTAAGCCTCTGCATCCCTCTCTTAGGCCTCTGCATCACTCTCTTGATGCTCTGCATTCCTCTCTTGAACTCCTGCATCCCTCTCATGAGCCTCTGCATCCCTCTCGTGAGCCTTTGCATCACTCTCCCAAGCCTATGCATCCCGCTCTTGAGCCTCTGCATCACTCTGACGAGCCTCTGCATCCCTCTCTTGTGCCTCTGCATCCCCTCTCTTGAGCCTCTGCATCCCTTTCTTGACCCTCTGCAACCCTCTCTTAAGCCTCTGCATCACTCTCTTGAGCCTCTGCATCATTCTCCTAACCCTCTGCATCACTCTCATGAGCCTCTGCATAACACTCTTAAGCCTATGCATGCCTCTCTTGAGCCTCTGCATCACTCTCATGAGCCTCTGTATCCCTCTTTTGAGCCTCTGCAACACTCTAGTAAGCCTCTGCGACACTCTCTTAAGCCTCTGATTCCCTCTCTTTATCGTCTGCATCACTCTCTTAAGCCTCTGCATCACTCTCTTCAGCCTCTGCTTCACTCTCTTAAGCCTCTGCATAACTCCCTTGAGCCTCTGCATCATTCTCTTGAGCCTCTGCATCCTTCTCTTTAGCCTCTACATCATTCTCTTGAGCCTCTGCATAACTCTCTTGAGCTTCTGAGTCACTCTCTTAAGCCTCTGCATCACTCTCTTGAGCCTCTGCGTCACTCTCTTAAGCCTCTGCATCTCTCACTTCAGCCTCTGCATCATTCTCTGGAGCCTCTGCATCCCTCTCTTGAACTCCTGCATCCCTCTCTTGAGCCTTTGCATCACTCTCAAGAGCCTCTGCATTCCTCTCTTGTGCCTCTGCATCCCCTCACTTGAGCCTCTGCTTCCCTCTCTTGAGCCTCTGCATCCCTCTCTTGAGCCTCTGCATCCCTCTCTTGAGCCTCTGCATCCCTCCCTTAAGCCTCTGCATCACTCTCTTAAGTCTCTGCATCCCTCTCGTGAGAGTGATGCAGAGGCTGAAGAGAGGGATGCAGAGGCTCAAGAGAGTGAAGCAGGGGCTCAAGAGAGTGATGCAGACGCTAAGGAGAATGATGCAGAGGCTCAAGAGAGGGATGCAGAGGCTCAAGAGAGTGATGCAGGGGCTCAAGAGAGTGATGCAGACGCTAAGGAGAATGATGCAGAGGCTCAAGAGAGGGATGCAGAGGCTGAAGAGAGGGATGCAGAGGCTCAAGTGAGGGATGCAGAGGCACAAGAGAGGGATGCATAGGCTCGTGAGAGTGATGTAGAGGCTGAAGAGAGGGATGCAGAGGCTCAAGAGAGTGATGCAGGGGCTCAAGAGAGTGATGCAGACGCTAAGGAGAATGATGCAGAGGCTCAAGAGAGGGATGCAGAGGCTGAAGCGAGGGATGCAGAGGCTCAAGTGAGGGATGCAGAGGCACAAGAGAGGGATGCATAGGCTCGTGAGAGTGATGCAGAGGCTGAAGAGAGGGGATGCAGAGGCTTAAGAGAGTGATGCAAAGCTCATGAGAGGGATGCAGAGGCTCACGAGAGGGATGCAGAGGCTCACGAGAGGGATGCATAAGTTCAACAGAGGGATGCAGAGGCTCAAGAGAGGGATGCAGAGGCTCAGGAGAGGGATGCAGAAGATCAAGTGAGGGATGCAGAGGCACAAGCAAGGGATGCATAGGCCTTTGAGAGTGATGCAGAGGCTCAAGAGAGGGATGCAGAGGCTTAAGAGCGTGATGCAAGGCTCATGAGAGGGATGCAGAGGCTCACGAGAGAGAAGCAGAGGCTGAAGAGAGAGATGCAGAGGCTTAAGAGAGTGATGCAGAGACTCAAGAGAGATATTTGTTTTCAATGCAAATGATAAAAATCAATTTGTTTTCATTAGAATTAACTAAAATGTTCCTGATTTTCCGTTTATATTACCGATGGAAGATGTACACGTAAAACCGCTCTAATCCGGCTGAAACGTCGATATATGCAATAAAAACAGACCTCCCCTTTTAAATATCTTACTCAGTATTTTAACGAGAAACAAATAGTTGATTGAAAATTAAGTATTTAAGGTTAATTTGTAATCAATTATGTGTTTGTAACATTTTTATCGTATATTTAATGAATTAATAACAATAAACGAAAATTCACATAAACGTTGAAAAACGGTAAAATCTTGCCTAATTCGATGATATTTTGTTTAAATCACATAAAGGAAAAGGAGATGATAAACGTGAAAATATTGCTAAATTCGATGATTTTTCGTACGAAACAAAATGCAAGAAAACTTGCTTGAAATGCAGTATTATGCAAAATTCTGAGATATGAAGGGCAAATCACATATCTTGATACTATATGAAATAGTATCGAAATATTGGTAAAAATGAATATATTTACGTAATATCAAACTATATGAAAAACGTGAAAAAAGTCACTATTATACCAAATTTGAGGATTTCAAATTCGAATCATGAGGCGAGGTTTCGTATTATTTAGATAGAAGAAAAGAAATATGACAATGTTGTTTCCAATACAAATGATAAAAATCGATGTGTTTTCATTAGAATTAACTAAAATGTTCCTGATTTTTCGTTTATATTACCGATGGAAGATGTACACGTAAAACCGCTCTATTCCTGCTGAAAAGTCGATATATGCAATAAAAACCGAACTTCTCCCCTTTTCAATATCGTACTCAGTATTTTAACGAGAAACAAATAGATGATTGAAAATGAAGTATTTAAGGTTATTATCTAATCAATTACGAGTTTGCATCACTTTTATTGTATATATAATGAATTAATAACAATAAACTGAAAATTCACAAAGACGTGGAGAAACGGCCAAATATTGCCTAATTCGATGATATTTTGTTTATATCACATAAAGGAAAAGGGGGGGATGATAAACGTCAAAATATTACTAAATTCGATGATTTTTAGTACGAAACAAAATGCAAGAAAACTTGCTTAAAATGCAATATTATGCGAAATTCTGAGATATGAAGGCCAAATCACATATCGTGATACTACATGAAATAGTATCGAAATATTGGTAAAAATGAAAATATTTACGTAATATCAAACTACATGAAAAACGTGAAAAGTCACTATTATACCAAATTTGAGGATTTTAACTTTGAATCATGAGGCGAGGTTTCGTATTATTTAGATCCAAGAAAAGACATATGACAATGTTGTTTCCAATACAAATGATAAAAAATGACGGCTGGTGGTGGCGGTGGTGGCGGCTGGTGGTGGCGGACGGTGGCAGCTGGTGGCGGTGGTGGCGGCTTGTGGTGGCGGGCGGTGGCGGCTGGTGGCGGTTGGTGGGGGCTGGTGGTGGCGGGCAGTGGCAGCTGGTGGTGGTGGTGGCGGCTGGTGGCGGTTGCAGCTGATCACGGCTGTTGGTGGTGGAGGCAGCTGGTGGCGGTGATGGCGGCTGGTGGCAGGCGGTGGCGGGCGGTGGCGGCTGGTGGCGGTGGCTGGTGGCGGCGGTGTTGGGTGGTGGCGGCGGCGGTGATGGGTGGTGGCGGCTGTGGTGGGTGGTGGCGGTGGTGATGGGTGGTGGTGGTGGCGGCAGTGATGGGTGGTGGCGGCGGTGATGGGTGGTGGCGGGGGTGGTGGGTGGTGGTGGCGGTGGTGGGTGGTGGTGGTGGGTGGTGGTGGCGGTGGTTGTGGTGGTGGGTGGTGGTGGCGGCTGGTGGTGGTGGGTGGTGGCGGTGGTGGCGGGTGTCTTTGGGTGGTGGCGGGTAGTGGCGGCGGGTGGCGGCTGGTGGTGGCGGCGGGTGGCGGCTGGTGGCGGCCACCTAGGACACCCTTCGCCACTGATGGTCTGAGCACAACTAACTATGTGTGTCTCACTCACCACCAGCCCAGTGTTGCCATCACCTCGCCCTCTCAAAATGTTTCCTTCAAAGATTGTATATTATCTTTGAACAACAAGTTTGATTATCAAGGAAATAATGCATATATTATTGTCACATTAATACTGTGTAATATCTTATTACATTCCTGCTAAATAATTATAATTTGAAACAGGACAAAAAATCCAACATATATATAAAAACCAACATTAGAGATCACGAGGCCTAGGCGTATCTGTGACCACACATCCTGCCTCCCTGGCCATGTAGTTACCCGCTCACACCTCACACTCTTAAATCACTCTCATAATCACTCTCACTCTTACTCTCAGTCACTCTTATGCACTATTACTCACTCTTACTCTCAGTCATCCTTACTCACTCTTACCCACTCTTACTCACTCTCATACTCTTACTCACTCTTACTCTCACTCTTACTCTCAGTCACTCTTAATCTGTCACTCTTACTCTGTCACTCTACTCACTCTCAGTCACCCTTACCCATTCATACTCACTCTCTCACTCTTACTCTCATACTCTTACTCTCAATCACTATTACTCTCACTCACTCTCAATTACTCTTACTCTCAATCACTCTTACTCCCAATCACTCCTACTCTCAATCACTCTTACTCTCATTCTTATTCTTACTCACTCTTACTCTCACTCTTACTCTTATTCTCAATCACTCTTACTCTCACTCCTACTCCCAATCACTCTTACTCTCAATCACTCTTACTCTCAATCACTCTTACTCTCACTCCTACTCCCAATCACTCTTACTCTCAATCACTCTTACTCTCACTCTAACTCTCAATCACTCTTACTCTCACTCTAACTCTCAATCACTCTTACTCTCATTCTCAATCACTCTTACTCTCATTCTCAATCACTCTTACTCTCATTCTCAATCACTCTTACTCTCACTCTTACTCTCAATCACTCTTACTCTCACTCTTACTCACTCTGTCACTCTTACTCTCACTCACTCTTACTCACTCTCAGTAGCTCTTACTTTTACTCACTCTCAGTCACTCTTACTTTTACTCACTCTCACTCACTCTTACTCACACACACTCTCTGGCACTCACTCACCTTCAGTCACTCCTACTCTTACTCACTCTTACTCTTACTCACTCTTACTCTTACTCACTCTTACTCTCACTCTTACTCTCAATCAATCTTACTCTCACTCCTACTCCCAATCACTCTTACTCTCAATCACTCTTACTCTCAATCACTCCTACTCTCACTCTAACTCTCAATCACTCTTACTCTCAATCACTCTTACTCTCACTCTAACTCTCAATCACTCTTACTCTCACTCTCAATCACTCTTACTCTCATACTCACCCTTACTCACTCTTACTCTCAATCACTCTTACTCACTCTGTCACTCTTACTCTCACTCACTTTTACTCACTCTCAGTCACTCTTACTTTAACTCACTTTAAGTCACTCTTACTTTTACTCACTCTCACTCACTCATACTTTTACTCACTCTTACTCACACTTACACACTCTCTGGCACTCACTCACCTTCAGTCACTCTTACTCTTACTCTCATTCTTACTCTTACTCCTTCTTACTCTCACTCCTACTCCCAATCACTCTTACTCTCAATCACTCTTACTCTCACTCCTACTCCCAATCACTCTTACTCTCAATCACTCTTACTCTCACTCTAACTCTCAATCATTCTTAATCTCATTCTCAATCACTCTTACTCTCATACTCACCCTTACTCACTCTTACTCTCAATCACTCTTACTCTCAATCACTCTTACTCTCACTCTTACTCACTATGTCACTCTTACTCTCACTTACTCTTACTCACTCTCAGTCACTCTTACTTTTACTCACTCTCACTCACTCTTACTCACACTTACACACTCTCTGGCACTCACTCACCTTCAGTCACTCTTACTCTCATTCTTACCCTTACTCTCAATCACTCTTACTCTCACTCTCAATCACTCTTACTCTCACTCAAACTCTCAATCACTCTTACTCTCACTCTAACTCTCAATCACTCTTACTCTCATTCTCAATCACTCTTACTCTCACTCTCAATCACTCTTACTCTCACTCTCAATCACTCTTACTCTCATACTCACCCTTACTCTCACTCACTCATACTTTTACTCACTCTTACTCACACTTACACACTCTCTGGCACTCTCACTCACCTTCAGTCACTCTTACTCTTACTCACTTTTACTCTCAGTCACTCTTACTCACTCTTACCCACTCTCGCTCACTCTTACTCACTCTAGTTAATAAGAACACGCCAATATAAGACAACAAAACGTTTTCAGATTCTTTCACACCACTTTCCAGCAACTTTTATAATATATATAAATTATCTTAGGGAATAATACATAAATTATATATTTAAACATGATATTAGTGTTTAGTGGAATGCATAAGGAGTCAAATTGCGTTAAAAAGAGCGATTATTAGAAAATTTGGACAACTACTTTTTTCTGATCATATTATAACTAAATGGATTTTGAACGTTTCACTGAGCCAATAAATATCATACACAATTTATTAATGAATTTTACAAAAAACACAATAAATTTTATATTTAAACAAGTAAGAACTATTTGTAATAAATTAGGAACAAAATAGTTGTGGAAAAACAATTTATTATAAAACCTTTGTGTTTGGATTTTTTGATTAAAAGTTTCTCAAAGGCTCTCCTGCACCATTCTCAATGCAAATCATTCCCACGCCTATGGGAAGAGATAGACGAACGTTTTCTAGATGATTTGTGTTTGCTGGGCAGTAATTGACATATTTTCGGTAACAAAATTCGTAATTTCAAACTGGGAATATTTGGAGAGAGCCAGTATTTGGCTCCAAAATATGGCTCAAGGGACGAATTTGAGATGTTTGGGCTCTTTTGAAAACTGCAGGCCCAGCAAACACAAATCATCTACACAACGTTCGCCTATCTCTTGCCATAGGTGTGGGAATGATTTGCATTGAGAATGGTGCAGGAGAGCCTTTGAGAAACTTTTACTCAAAAAATCCAAACACAAAGGTTTAATTATAAATTGTTTTTCTACAATTATTTTCTTCCAAATGTAAAACAAATAGTTTTTACATGTTTAAATATAAAATTTATGGTGTTTTTTTGTAAAATTCATTAATAAATTGTGAATGATATATATTGGCTGAGTGAAACCTTTATAATCCATTTAGTTATAATTTGAACAGAAAAAAGTATTTTTCCAAATTTTCTAAAAATTGCTCTTTTTAACACAATTTGACTCCTTATACATTCCACTAAACACTATATCATGTTTAAATATATAATTTATGTATTATTCTCTAAAATAATTTATATAAATTATATAAGTTGCTGGAAAGTGGTGTTAAGGATTTTGAAAACATTTTGTTGTGTTAATATGTTCTTATTAACTATGTCTCAAGTTCACAGTTTATCAAACAAGAATATTAACATTCGTCAACTCTTAAAATCTTATATGTTATCTTGCTGGTGCAAAAAAGGGTGAATCTTTAGGAACAGCTATAGTATCTATATATCACAAATGGTGTTTTCCCTAACTCAAACAATGTAGGGTTTATTATTCTACACATATTTCTAATGACTCTTAGATGTTTACATTCTCTGAAGTATAATTGTGAAGGCTGTGTCCATCACTCTCAACACAGATTCTTAAACTCGTCTCTGCAGGTTCAACTATATAATTAGTTTCCATTTTGAATTTCCATGGACATTTGTATCCAAAATGAAACCAATGTGGTTTCCTTCAGCGCCTTCAGCCAGCACATTTGCTCATTCATTTCCACAGATTCCAACAAGGTAGGGGATTTACAGAAATTTGTATATTCATATTGTTATATATTAAAAATATGAATGCAGTTCAATATGATAAGACAAATACATGAGTTTATGATAAATTCGTTTTCTGTGATATACCATTGATATGCTCTTTTTTTCTTTAAACGGCAGACTAAACTAAAGTGCTCACATCAACAGATTTGATGTATAAATGGTCAACGCTCAACAGAGTTAGTATAAATGTATTAGTATAAATCTTACTTGTCTCATTGTTAATTCACATTCAATGTCAACTTGTGGTTTTGATGTGGCACGTTTGGCCAAGACACCCCACCCCATTATGCACCCCATACCCATCTTGTGGGCGGTTGTGGAAAGGGTTACAGAGGCACATAATGGGCTCAGGGACTGAACCCCACAATTCATTTAGCTAAGCAAGTTACAATCTTGATGAGCTAGTTACAAAATTCAATATAAGTCATCACATCAACAATGGGTTCGAGATCGACCTCAAGTACAGGTTCTAAATTAAGCAACTGACATATGTGGAGAGCTAGTATCAAAATTTATATGTTTGTCCTGCACACCGTCCCCCATCCAGTGGGCAGCGGTGGATAGGTTACAATCACTTAGTTGTTATCTACAGTTAGCAAACTGGGGATATTTGGCTAAAATTTCTGGTAGCAGATCATTTTGAATGAAATATTGACACATCGCTGGAACATTGGTTATAGAATTGTCTCTAAATTCATGTATCTTTTCGCACTCCATCACATAGTGACGGAGGGTGTGCGAATAATTTTGTTGACACAGTTTACATTTGGTCAGGTCTACATCAGCAGATAATGAGAATTCCCAGAGATACTTGTAACCGAGTCTAAGCCGAGCAGTAGTAACATCTAGAAGTCTGCTGATTTTATTGGATGATCCATAGATGTGTGGCTCCTCTTGTATGATATGTATGATAGATGGAATTACTAGTTCCAGTTTCTAGGCAGGCGATGAGTACTCACAATAACCTTAATTAAGCGTCAAAACAAAAATGTGTATACTCTTTTTACTCTCCTGACCTTAGTTCTCGAGCTATGTATTTCATTTTGGTACCAACGTGTTCGCAATAACATTCTCTAGAAGAAAATCAGCAAAAACGGTCACCAAAAGTTATATGAATACCAGCACCCAATAAATACCTACGTAGATGACTCGCCGTGAGTGCCCAAGAGCAACAAAATGTTTTTACTCTTGGGATTGTTATCACTTCCACACTTGTCCTACAGCGTTAATTTTGGTATCAATGTACTCGCAATGAAATTCCCAACACGGTGATATGAATATAAACGTAGAATAATGGTCGCTGCCCACCCGCAAGAGTGTGGGAAGTGGCGGAACTGTTACCCAGTATTGGTGACAAGACGACACATGGGCGATACAGTGCTTTGAAAGTTTATAATTATATCACTGTCCTGACATTATTATTGTATGTACGTCATTCATTTTTGTGCCAATGTTTTCGCAATAGAATGTTCTATGAGCCCGTAGGTAAAAAAGAGCAACAAAGCGTAAGATAGAATAGCACCATATATAAAACAACGCTGGTACATATCAGTGAGCGTCAAACACACACGAAATGTGTGTGTTTGATGGTGGTCAAACGATGTTTGATGTGTTTGATCAGGTGATGTCCTGATCCGCATAATTAAAGTATGAATTATGTTGAGAAAAAATAAGAAAAAAGGGAAAAAACAGGGGTGGGAGAAACATGACAGAAAAAGAGTAAAAATACAATTTGGTCAACAAAACAGCATTGTTTAAAATAAAAGATATGGATTGACATTTTGGGGGTTAGGTTGGTAGGTTACATTGAGTTAATTAGGTAGTACTTAGTGTTTATCTGTTATAGATAGGAGCTGCCTGGTATGGGCCAATAGGCCTTCTGCAGTTACCTTTGTTTTTATGTTTTTGCCCTGTAACCTAAATGGTTAGAGAGGCACATATATGGGCTTAGGGACTGAACCCCACACTACATTTAGCTAAGCTGGTTACAATCTTGATGATATAGTTACAAAATTCTGTATAAGTCGTCACATTATCAATGGGTTCGAGATCAACCACAATTTCCTGAATAGATATAACAAAGGGGATATTAATAGGGTATTAAAATTGTCAACACAAGATAGAACACGAAACAATGGGTATAAATTGGATAAGTTTAGATTTAGGAAAGACTTGGGTAAATACAGGGTCAGTAACAGGGTTGTTGATTTGTGGAATTTTTCTTAACTTATAAATTTATCTTTATTTATCTTAAACTGGTTGGGAGAGGTACAGTTTTTAACATAACTGGGAAGGTCATTCCACATTCGAGGTCTCTTGATTTGTAATAAGCATTTCTAGTTTGACTAAGTCGTACTCTTGGAATATCAAATAGGTATTTGTTTCTGGTGTGGTGCTCATGGGATCTGTTACAACCTTCTAGGAAGCTTTTAAGGTCAGGATTGACATTACAGTGCAGCGTTTTATATATATAAAATACACATGAGAGTATGTGCAGGGACTTAATATCTAACATATTCAGAGATTTGAGTAAGGGGTCCATATATACTGCCCGGTTGCCTGAAATGCTATATAGGCCTACTATAGTGGCTTCAGGTATTGTATGCACTAGCTCTATCTATAAATCCAACATTATGTTTGTAAATCAACTATGTATGTATGAAAAAAAATGACTAATACGTTCGGCGAATGACTTTGACTTCAACTTCACTTTGACTTCGTTCATGTCATCGTATTTTCCGTAATATATAAAGGTTATGACAATGCAATTATATTATTGTGTGCAAATAAGTTTGAAATTTCATGTACCCTAAAAATATTAAAATAAAGAATAAGAATAATTAAATAATTGTTGTAGTAAATTGTCACACGTTCATCATACGCAAACGAACACACAGTTTGGAGCGTCAGTACAAGACCGCCGCCATTTTAAAACACGGCTTCGAATGTAAGTAATGTTTTTCTCGTACTAACACTGTGTTATACAATAGATTTGGTCTTGAATTCACAAATTTAGTTGTTACATCTGACAGAGTATGTTAGACGGTGTAATGCTGGTCCATGTTAACGTATTTGTGGGCTTGGTTGGTTTAAATGTGGAGGCGAGGCCTGGCAGTGCTGGTGTATGTGGAGGCGAGGCGAGGCCTGGCAGTGCTGGTGTATGTGGAGGCGAGGCCTGGCTGTGCTGGTGAGTATGTGGAGGCGAGGCCTGGCAGTGCTGGTGTATGTGGAGGCGAGGCCTGGCTGTGCTAGTGTGTATGTGGAGGCGAGGCCTGGCTGTGCTAGTGTGTATGTGGAGGCGAGGCCTGGCAGTGCTGGTGTATGTGGAGGCGAGGCCTGGCTGTGCTAGTGTGTATGTGGAGGCGAGGCCTGGCAGTGCTGGTGTATGTGGAGGCGAGGCCTGGCTGTGCTAGTGTGTATGTGGAGGCGAGGCCTGGCTGTGCTAGTGTGTATGTGGAGGCGAGGCATGTACAACACTCCCCAATAGGAAGAAAACCCACTGGGTTCTAGGCTAGGTTAGGCTTATCTGTAATAATTGAATTAAGCCTAGCAAAGCCTAGAACCTAGTTCAGTAATTTAAAAAATGTTGTAACTTGAAAAATGCCATTCAATACATTACACAATTTAAATATTTTCAGGCAATCAACACAACCCTCATGTTGGCTAACCCTCTCTCATGTTGGTCAATAATTTAATTATTTTTTTATGGAGTAATCTTTGCTGTTGAAATGTAGTCTTTTTGAGACTACATTTCAAATGTAGTGTGTGTGGAGGCGTGTATGTTAGGTATTACCTAATATACACGGTGTAATATATCTATCTGTGTGAAATAGATTAAATCCATTTATTTGATATTCAGCTAATAGTTCTGTATTTTCTACATTCATCCATGTTTTGGTAAGTGCAATAATATGTATTGTTTCATTGCAGATTAGAGATTCAAGATAGTTCTAGATTTCCGAAGTACTGAAACGCGCGCCATACAGGCTTGGTGGATCTAGGTGCAAGGTAAAATTATTTACATTTACTTTTGTATTTATGTTTTGTATTTATATGCATATATGCATTTATATGCATTATTCTATAGAATAATAGATCTCGTAATAATTTTGCAAAAATAGTGGCATTTACTATTTTTAAAAGATTATTAAAAAATTTACTGATATGGTGCATTCGGAAGGGCGAAGAGGGAGAACGGCCTGTTGACATAGCTCGGGTGCAGGGGGGGGGGGGGGTTGTGTAAAAGCCTGGTTTGTGCCTCGGAGAGGCTATGGGATCCAGTAAGTTCAGTAGAACTTCGGTTTCAACCCTTTTACCCTGTTGTAGCTCAGTCGATTAAGGCAGTGTCTGGGATGCTCCCGGACGCAGGTTCGAATCCTCGTCACGGCCCTTGTGGATTTGTTCATTTGATGCATCACGTTATTGTGATCTGTGTGTGTAATTCTTCACTTGCTACAGCAACAGGAATGTGTGTGTATGTATTTGTGTTGTTGAATATGACCGAAAGTGTAAGATTAATGATTCTAACACAAATCGTCTGAATATTTGTTTTTCTTCACTGTCGAGAGTAGTTAAAAAAATTTACTCGAGTTTATTTTCACACTTTATTTATGGTCCTTAAGTCCCTCTCCTTAATGCTGCTGCTGTTTCTCGCATCTTTGCATCGCTTGTATGTTTGGGGGTTTGGCCTCTTGCTATATATTGATTCCATTTGTGTGTGTTTGGGTCTCAGGCCCTCTCGCAATTTCTGTTGAACAAACCCCTTTTCCTAGTTCTGCATCTCTCCTTTGGTACAAATTTTGTTGTGCTTTTATCATATATTTCACAAAACTTGACATACATTTCATTTACTTCATGTCCTATCAGCAAGTGTTTGTCAAATTCTTTAAGGAAAGTTTATCATCCTGATTGCAGATCTCTAGCGATATTATGTCAACTTCTTGTGGATTCGCAATCATTATTTAATTTACCTTTAGGTGTTCTTTCACCAGCACAGCAACACTGTACCTCTCCCAACCAGTTTAAGATAAAAACTAAGTACTAACTAATTAACTCAATGTAACCTACCTTACCCCCAAAATGACAACCCATGTCTTCTATTTTAAACAATGCTGTTTTGTTGACCAAATTGTATTTTTGTTTTTTTCTGCAATGTTTCCCCCCCCCCCCACCACTCTACCACCACATTGAGTTTAGTAGCTCTGTGCACGTCAGGTGCTGTTTAATATACAGACCTACTCCTCCATTTGACCTAGTTTCTCTATCACATCTATATCACTTTGTGCTTTAGCCCTGGTGGAGCTTGGTCCACCAGGCTGTTGTTTGGAGTGGCCCGCAGATCCACATACAGTCTGCATATGATATACAGTCTGTTGATCAATTAAACTACAGTAGTTAGTTTTTATCATCCGAATGCACCAATATGTGTTCATTCTTCCCAGATGAAGGAACTAGGTAATATTCATCATCTGAATGCACCATCTGATGCTTTAACACACTCATGATACACGAGAGGTTTAAAAAACTTTTAAAACTTTTAAAACTTTTTGACCTATGTATTTAAAAGCAATTCTAAAGTTTAGAATTTTTTAGAATTTTAGAATTTTTTTAAAGTTTTAAAAGCAATTCTAAAGCAGTTGGCCCCTACGGGCCAACTGCTTTGTTCTTACCTAGCATTTTGCTTTGTTTGGGTATGAATGTTTGTGTGCCGTATATTTTGCAAAATTTGCCATATATCTCATTATTTACTCCTCTGCCTAGCAACAAGTCTGTCTAATTATACTCATTAACTGTTTTTCAAAGTTCCCCATAGTGTCCTTCATTGAAATCGAGTTCATGAACCGTTTCAATGTTCTTATTTTCTTCTAGATTATATCTTAAAGTATATTTAAATGTTATTGTTATTATTGTTATTAAATGTTATTGTGACATTGCATTGCAATTGAGCTATGTTGTTTACCATACCGTTCATTTCGTGAGTATAAGTATAGATGCCACACTTGTGACAGGTAAAACCATGCCTTTTTTGAAAAACAGCACCGTCTGTTGCACGTAAGAGCAACCCACACTATATTATGTTGCGATATTATTTCAATATTTCCGATTGTATTGATAATTTGAATTTTCATAGATTTCAATTTATTTTCATTTCGATTTAATAATTTTGTGTGACATTGCATTGAAATTGAGCTGTGTTGTTTACCATACTGTTCATTTCATGAGTATAGTTTATTTTTTTATTTTTTTCATTTCATTTTTTTAGCTGTTCTTATTTTTCAGTGATGGGAATATCAGATCATTTGATGTTCCCAATTTTCTGATGGAAGCATCAGACCATTATAGAATGCATCGGATGAGGTAGTTTGGAATGGTGGGGAGGACGAGAGGGGGGTATGGTGGGGAAGACGAGGGGACAGAGGAGAGGGTAATGGTGGGGAGGACGAGGGGACTGGGGAGTTGGGGATGGTGGGGACAGGGGAATGCTGGGGAGGACAAAGGGACAGGTGAATGGGAGATGGTGGGGGAGGAAGAAGGACAGGGGAGGGGAAAATGGTAAGGAGGACGATGGGACAGGGAAGTGGGAATAGTGGGGATGATGTGGGGACAGGGAAGTGGGAAGGACGAGAGGACTGTGGAATGGGGAATAGCAAAGTGAATTATAATTATATATATTAATTAATTCTTATAAATTTCCAGAAGCCTGTATCAACACCCACACTAATGCAACTGAAAGAGATGTTGAGACAAGTATTGCTGATATGTTGAAGAACGCCCCAAACAAACTCGGTGGAAACAGATACAAGGTAAAGTTTGCCAATTTGCTGTAGTCTAATTCAATTTCTTTTTAGTAATCTTCGAGAACATTTATGCTATGAATAAGATAAAATAATGTAACTGATTTTGATTTATTTACTATTTATTATTTATTTACCGTTATTAGTATAATAGATCTCGTAATAATTTTGCAAAAATAATGGCATTTACTATTTTAAAAAGCTCGGGTGCAGGGGGGGGGGGGTTATGTAAAAGCCTGGTTTGTGCCTCGGAGAGGCTATGGGATCCAGTAAGATCGTCCTTCCTTTCCTCCCTAGAATCTGGATGTAGCAGGTGCTCAATTGTCAAAAGTGAAAAATTGGTTTTGTCTTCCGAATGCACCATTTCTGTAAATTTGCTAATAATCTTTTAAAAATAGTAAATGCCATTATTTTTGCAAAATTATTACGAGATCTATTATACTAATAACGGTTTGATAAAATACAGTAGACTGCCTACTGGATAATAGTTCCAGTCCACCTGTAGACAGGGATCTCACATCAGCTTGTATATTATACAAGGATAAGATTTGATTTACTTTTGTATTTATATGCATATATGCATTTATATGCATTATTCTCTAGAATAATAGATCTCGTAATAATTTTGCAAAAATAGTGGCATTTACTATTTTAAAAAGCTCGGGTGCAGGGGGGGGGGGGGGTTTGTGTAAAAGCCTGGTTTGTGCCTCGGAGAGGCTATGGGATCCAGTAAGATCGTCCTTCCTTTCCTCCCTAGAATCTGGATGTAGCAGGTGCTCAATTGTCAAAAGTGAAAAATTGGTTTTGTCTTCCGAATGCACCATTTCTGTAAATTTGCTAATAATCTTTTAAAAATAGTAAATGCCATTATTTTTGCAAAATTATTACGAGATCTATTATACTAATAACGGTTTGATAAAATACAGTAGACTGCCTACTGGATAATAGTTCCAGTCCACCTGTAGACAGGGATCTCACATCAGCTTGTATATTATACAAGGATAAGATTTGATTTACTTTTGTATTTATATGCATATATGCATTTATATGCATTATTCTCTAGAATAATAGATCTCGTAATAATTTTGCAAAAATAGTGGCATTTACTATTTTAAAAAGCTCGGGTGCAGGGGGGGGGGGGGGTTTGTGTAAAAGCCTGGTTTGTGCCTCGGAGAGGCTATGGGATCCAGTAAGATCGTCCTTCCTTTCCTCCCTAGAATCTGGATGTAGCAGGTGCTCAATTGTCAAAAGTGAAAAATTGGTTTTGTCTTCCGAATGCACCATTTCTGTAAATTTGCTAATAATCTTTTAAAAATAGTAAATGCCATTATTTTTGCAAAATTCCTGAATATTGTCAAAATGACGGAAACCCATATGTCAAAAACACATGGAGATATACCAATCCTGGAAGACATTCTTCCATCCCCACTTGAAACTGTTGAG